>NC_142691.1:36068106-36371136 GCF_056320005.1 Nelumbo lutea
CTGCTTATTCGATAAATCCAAAATTTGGGCTTATTTTATAATTGTTTTTTTATTTCCTTTTTGCCCTATCTTGACCCGCCATACCATTTTAAAAAATGCCTACAAAACCCCTGTTTATCTCTAAACGCTCATTAGTGTTTTTAAATAAACACTTATTTTTTAAATAATCATTCCCAAACGTTTATTCTTAACAAAATTGCTTTTTTTTACCCAAAAAAAAACACTCGTACGTTATTCCCACTCATGGCTCACTGCTGCTTCCAGACCGTTCCAAAATATTCGAATCCATCTTTTATCCTCCACGTGTCCGGAAGCTTCTGTCTGGCCCCACTTTCTCAGCCACCAACTCCCTTTATATATTCATTACTGGATATGTAGAGTTCAGGCATCTAGTTTCAGGCTTCCAACTTTTGCTTGATTTTACACAATTTCGTTTCAGTTCTGTTAAGGCTTATTAGCATCTTCACTCTGCAGATATCTTCTCCATCGATCATGGTTTCAAGGGCGACGGTAAGATCCTATCTACAGTGACTACACCGTCGATTTAGATGACTTCTTATCTTTGAGCAGTTGTCTGATCATCATACATGATGTAGGGTTATTGGAGATCAATGTTGAGTTGGATTGGAGGGCACCGTCCTTTCGCCTCGTGGACCACGCCAACGATGAAGCCTTTCGCACCACCGTCCGATGCTGCTCTCTCCCAAGCTCTGCACTCCAAGACAAGCAGGTTAGTTTAGTTGTTGCCTACTGTTATCGTTGTCGTGTTGACCGGAAGTGATATATTCTGTTTGTACGTTGGAGATTAGGCAGGTGAAAGGGGATTTGGTTGTGTACGTAGCGTTGGGGATGATAATGTTATCGGTGTCTCTGGGGCTTTACACAGCAAAACATGAGCTTCTGTACTCGCCGACGGTGTACGTGAGGAAGAAGAAGAGGGAGACTCTACCGGAGTTAGAAGATCCCGATCATGTGGTGGATGAGGCTGATAAATTCGTCAAAAAGTCTCTGTTCAGGAAGGTGGCCCACATCCAGGATGATAAGGAGGAGACCATCCCTAATCCCATCAGGGGAGACCCATTTAACAGGTACGTTGGATGTTCTAGCACCGGGTTTTTGTTAGATTGACGATGACTGTCAGTGGAAGCATAGACGACGGTAATTATTAATGGGTCCCACCACCATCCGGGTAAAATTCACTCTCGTATGTGGCGAACGGACGGCTGGGATCAATGCTGTAGGAGATTTGTTGTGGTTCTTCATTTGGTTGATCTAACGATTATTAATGTTGTGCTTTAACGCAGCCCACGAAGGGTGGAGACTCTGAAGTCGATTGGTGTGGAGCCCAGCTTGTAAATTATGTACATAGTTGTATTTGGACACATGGTGTAAACTGTAAATGGCGCAAGTGTAGCATACGGCGAGTTAGTGGTCCATTTGGGCGTTGTTTCAAGGAGTAGCATAGATACGACGTTGTAAGCTCTTTTTGTAAGGATGGTAAAACAAATCAAATATCATTTGTATAAATTAATTATAAATAGTGTATGGTTGAGCTGTGAACAATCAGTTCAGAAGCCCCCGTGAATTGAGGTAGCGGTTGTGGTCATCAGTGTTTTATTATTATTATTATTATTATTTGTAATTAGCAGTAAAGGCTGTTTAGGTGATGTTTGGCATGAATGTTGATTTTTGCTTATCGATTTTTTTTTAAATTATGTTAGATATCATATTTGGTAGATTCGGGTTGATAATTTTTATATTAAAGTTATTATTTAATGTGATGTTAGATATCATGTGATTCTCTGAAACAGATAGTAATAGAAATTAAAAAGAAAAATTGATTTTTGAAAAGGGTTGATTTCAAAAATCGATTTTTTACCAATTTTCTGAAAATCACAAAAATCAGCAAATCGAACAGAAATTTTAGCATCTATTCCTCTAGAACTATGTGGCATCAATATCTCAGTAAGCTTTAGCAAATCGACGTCGATATCATTAACAGAGAAGTTGCTGTTTTAATATTATTCGCAGTGAACGCTATTTTTGGTCATGAGTGGCAAAGGCTCTGCTAATCGTCTAATATGAAAAAGTGGCTCAGTATCAGTTCATTTTTCGCTAGTGCGTATGGTCATTGAATCAAACGTTGTACCTATGTCTGGCTTTATAAAGAGATCTTAGGGTCCGTTTCGTTTCCAGTTCCTATAATTTGTTTGATTCAGACAGGAATAGAAATAAAAATCGTAATTAATAAGGATGGGATTTTTAATCCCTAAGGGATGGGCAGGGAATGGCCATTCGCTCAAATGGGGAATGCCATTCGAACAAGAATGAAAGTAGGATTTTGATTCTATTTCACCAAACAGTTAGAAACTGGAATGTCCAATTCCGATTTTGATTTCCAGGGGTTTTACCTTGTATGGGTTTTCTTAACTTTTCCTTCCTTACAGCCTTAAAGTTTTTGATCAATTCCACCTTGGGCTAAATGATTCGTGTTTCTGTGGGCATGCTGAAAAGTCCAATTGGCCAGTGATCTAGCAATGTAACAGATATCCGGATAACACAAGACAAAGCAGAAACATCAAGGAATAAATTAAAGTTATTGAGAACCTTTGGCCTCTCTTCTTGGATACCAAATAAACAAGGGAACTAATAGATCCATGACCATGTCTGCTTTTCTCAAAGCTTGAAAACTCAATTGAAGTTAGTTATCTTCATAAAAACTTACCCGAGTAAGCACATTTACCCATGATTTTATTTTTTATTTCTCAAATAAATAAGACAATAGCTATTTTAGCCATAAAAAGTTATTATTAAAAAAAGGCAATTTTGTCTCATTCAAAGTGTTGACAACTTTTTCCCAGGTGAGAAAATTATTTATCCACCTAGAAATGGGTATTACTTAAAAAAATTTTCATAAACCTCACATAAATCTAAACAAAATGAGTATGCTGGTCAATGAGAACCAAAATCCCATTGACCAACTTCCCCCCTCCCAAAATCCAGAAAATGAATAAGCCCTTAGAAGCAACATAGTTCATTCAATCAAAGGCATAGTGAAATATGGCAGCCTTGAAAGATGGACAAACCACTTGGGGTTTCTTTTACTGGGATGGGAGGGAAAAATCTCTCACCAATGCAAGGCATGAAGGACATGGATCCCAAAACATCATATAGCTTAAAGGAAAATATTAAAACATTTTGAGCACAGTAGAATGATCATGTTTAAAGGCTTTCTTGCATGTTGAATATGCGTTTGGATAATCAATGCAAAAGTAACATTGTCCTTTTGCTCACGTTTGGAAAATACCCAATTGATGTAAAATCTTCATCCCTCTTTTCTTTTTACAAACTACTCAGTACAAAGCTTGAAGGCTGTTGGTGAGATGGCAAGAGGTTCTGAGGCCCTGCCTGTGCAACCGATGTGGCAACAGGAGCTACTATTTGCTTGTGTTCTAACCGGGAGTGTGTGCCTGCATTTTGGGTATAAGGAAGGAAATGATGCAAGCTAGGTGCTCATCTCCCTTCTAGATGACAATGAAGAAATGGTTTGACAATCATTTCTTTTCAGCCCAAGAAAAAAATCAGCCCTACGCAAGCACCTACCTCCACATCTCATTAACGCCATCTCCACATTTGAGGTTCTAATAGCTTATATGTGGCGATGTCACACAATAGCACCTAAGCCAAATCTTGATCAAACCATCAATTCGATCACCGTTGTCAATGCACAAGACAAATATCTACCACCTTCGCCGGCACTCTTGTTCAACAACATTTTGATTTCTATATCTAATCATCTATCTTTTTTTATTTTTTGTGTTTGGGTCGGCTTGCTCTCTCATGGTAGAGTTGAGAAAAAGGTTTATAAGTTTTCCCTAAGAAAACCCAAAACTGAAACCCCTAATCATAATCTGTTAGTCTCTGTGTGCCTGAGGAATGCCGCCCAACTCAAAATCCGCAAAAGGCCTCAAAGCCTTGCTGTAGAACCTTGAATCCATTAGTATGTGAGCAATATTTCGTTTGACTAGCACTTTATAAATATGGCTTCGGATGGCTGAACGGAGAAGCAACGACACCGGCAAAGAAACACCACCATGGGGTTGAGACGGAGCAGGAAGAAGATGGAGAAGTAAGAGATGTTATAAGCGGGAGTATTTACTTCGATGGAGAAACAAAGAGATTTTATATTGATTTTTTCGATGTTCTTTTCACATCGATTATCGATGTAAAAGTCTTTCAAAAGAGACGTTTTACATCGATCTTCGTTGGTGTTTTACATTCCGTCCAAACAATTGTAAAACTGGACTGGAGGGTAATATTACACCAGTCCAACATTTACATCGCTTCCAAACGCAGCCTTGATAAAATTAAACAGTGACCACCCCTTCACCGGGAGTTAAGTTTGGGGTTAGAAAAACCTGATTACCATGCTTAGATAGTTAGATGCACACAAGACTTTGTAAAGGTTTAAAATTAAAATCTAAATATATAGAACAATATGTATAACACTAAAATATAATAACTAATTAAACTTGCAAATATATAAATTTCAGAACTCGATTTTTGCTCAGTTCGTTGTTTGTACCCCCAATTCACCCTAAACACCCGATCAGACTCATCTGACATCTCCGAAACACCCAAAAGCCTAAAAAACCTGAATTTCACCCCAAGAATCCTCAGATCCATTATTAAACCTACTCAATACCTATCCGATGGCCCCAATCAACCCCCACTTACACCTCAACCATTAGACCCAAGATCTCTCAAAACACTTATCCATAAAATTTCAATTCAAGATTCCCCTACTTACCCCCTCATCAAACAAAGATTCCATTTTGACCTCCCTCATTAGTCTAAACACTTAAAACCTAGATTACATTGATCTTGACACAGCAGAACCTATCTGACCACACCTTTAGACTCAAGACACACCAAATGCCCATGAAGTTTCAATCCGTACATTCCCTCACTTGTCCCTCTATCAAACCCTACATTCCATTCACCCAAATTCCAAATCGACACCTCCAAAAACTCACTTTCATCACCTCTCTCATTTTCTCTTTCCCTTCATAGTTCTTTCTAATCACTCGAATCCACCCGAAATACTGTTTATTATAGACAGAGCAGAACCGAACGGAGCTTGACGCCTTTGCAGTTGTGCATCTCCAGCGTCGTCCCTACGAAATCCGGCTGCCGCTCCTTCTCTCTCCTTCTCTCCTTCTGTACTCTCTCTCTCTGTACCCTTCATCTGTACCGCCGAACGACGTCTCTGGCCTGCTTCCCACCACTGCCACTCACCGCATCCGTTCCGGTCATCAATCACCGCACCCGCATCATCTTCTTCGTTCCAGTCATAATTTCTATGTGAATAAAAGGATTCACCGCCTCTGCCATTAAAAGCTTCACACGCAGCTGACGGGAGAAACTCACTCGCATCATCTTCTTGGCGTTTCCCTGTCGTATTCAGCATTCAGCATTGTTGCTCAAGGATAAATCACCCGTTAGAAAGCTCTTCTGAAATTTGGTCAACATCCAACCAGAACCTAGAGTCCCAATCCGTGGCGGAAAACTTGAGTGTTGATCAACTGGAGCATTATCTCCTGCAACCGAATCTGGTGCACCACTTGACCATCGTCATCGAGGAGTAACACAGGCCGAAATCCCAGCTCAGATTCACAGCCACTTGAGCAAGTTTGAACATAATAGCCATCATCAGAGGTAGTGTTCTTCTCGGTCTTAGGCGAAAATCATACCAATACCTTTTTGGCTTGCAGGCTTTAGTACCGTTCTCCATCAGTGAAGAAGGTTAGACGCGAATCTCAGATCCCCCTGTCACAGCAACCGCGTTCAGGCCAACATCAGGTGAGATAAGCTCAGCCTGTGTTATTTTCTTGCTATTCTGACTTCTTTCTTAATTGTGTTTGCCTGATTTGCCGCAATGGATTGTGTTTCTCGTTTTCTTATTAATGTGATGTTTATATGGGTTTCATGATTTTCTGCTTTTGGTTTTTAAACGTTAATTTGTCTTGGGCTTTCAGGTGGTTATCATTAATTCTGTTCATTCTGTTTATTGAAATTTAACATCCTTAAATAGAATAGTCAAAGATGATGACTGCTAGTACCTCATTTCATTGTTATCCGCTGTTCTATGGTTTTATCAATTGATGTTTATAATCACTGCAATGTGTACATTATATGCTTATTATTCTCTTTTAGTTTAATATTAGATTGTGTATTCGTGCTTGTCAGCATCCCATGTCGGCCCATCTATTGGACTCGGGAGAGGGGTGCCTAATCCCTTCCCTCTCCCATTCGAGATCTATTCAGACTGGTTTAACCAGTGTCTTGGATTATTGGAATCACTATTAGACCAAAATCATTTTGATACTATCCTCGGGGGTCTCATCATCTCTATTTCCTAATTTGATGGATGACAACTCCATTTTCAATCCAAGTGACAAGTGAACCTGATTTTTCCAACGCTCACAATAACATAATAAAGGGTTTAGAATTGTCCAGACAACACACACTACTTTGATTATACTACTCCCCTATAATTTTTGTGCTATTTCCATTCTCTTGATAATGTTTATAAATAAGGATGCTTATTTAGCAAAAAAGGGTCTTTGATTTTAGATTCTTTGGACTAATGGAAAGGGTGAATGGTAGTCAGACAGAGTGAAGGCTCTACTTTCTAGACTCTAGAACCCAAAGAAAATGGCTTAAGCCCCCTCTTGGTGTAAGGCCATGGAGGTGGTCTATATACCCTGAAAATCTGAAGAATTGGCTAGCTAAACCAATGGAGAGAAAATACGAGAAGGGGAAATAGGAGTTGGCCAGACTCTTGAAGGGGCTGCCTATATACCTTCTGGGATCAGGCCACCGTAACATGTCGGAGATGGAATTCTGGCAAGAGGGGAGAAAATAGTTGCTGGTTGTGAAAAGAATGGAGAGGACGATGAGAGCGGAGAGGAGAGAGAAAATGACTCTCAATGTGAGTAATGGGTAAATGTCCTTTGAAATGGGATAGAAGTCCCTATTATGGAGTTCAGGGTTGCAATCCAAAAGTTTTTTGAGCTAGACCACTTTTCCTTTCTAATTTTGTCCTTGGAATGTTCCCTTATTTAATGAACATGTTCAATTATCCTTCTAGAATACTCAAATGCTTTGTTCCTACTTGAATATTCTAGCATTAATCACATGCTTATTTATTTTCTAGAGTGCTCGACACTTAGACCTTCAATTAATTGATCTAAAAAGAGGTCTGGTCTGACCCGGTTCAGCCCAAGTCAACCGGGTCCACATACTTACGCAATACCATCCTCTTCCACTTGGTAGATAGTGTCTTTAGCAATAACATTAGATGGAACATGATGAAGATTCCTCTGCTGTATTTCATTTTATGGAAGGAAAGAAAAAAAAAGGATTTTCTTTCTTTTATTCAAACTGTCATTGTATATTAACAAAATTTTGTAGGATTCAAATCTTCCTATACTTTCAGCCTCTCTTTTTATTTGCTCAAAGGATCATGGACTACTCTGATCTAAAATTGCATTTGATATATCATGGACTACTTTTAAAACCTTGGCTTTTAAAATCCTCTTTGTATTTCTGGATCTACGTTTACCACTATCTACTTTTTTTAAGTATAATTGTCATTTGAAAGCAGCTTACACTATTGGACATCTTATTATGTGCTAGGTAAATTTATGAACAATCAATGAATTCATAAAATGTAATATTCCATAACTGAAAGGGCCATTGATCTCAAATATCCTATGTGAAACAAACCATTCTAGTCCAAATGTAAGCAAGCTCCATCTTCTCTGAAGACGATTACTTGATAGGGTTCGGATGTAGTAGGCATGTTACGTAAGCACAACGAGTGAGCACATAATAGTTATGTGAACATATCTCAATTAATGTGCCTTTCATTCAAACGTTTTTGCTCTATTAGATAGAAATTATCCATTATTTTATATTTTTGTCAAAATAATTAAAAATAAAAAACAATGAAAAAGGAAAACATAAATGAATCCCAACTTCCAACATGTTTAGGTTTTCCTCTTTCATTGTTTTTATTTTTAATTATTTTGACAAAAATAATAAAATAATGGATAATTTTTGTCTAATGGAACAAAAACGTTTGGATGAAAGACACATTAACCGGGACATGTGTCGCACAGCTATTACGTACTCACTCATTATGCTTACCTAATGTGCCTATTACATCTAGACCCTACATGATAAACCTAATAACAATATACTTTGACTTTGACTGAGATCTCATTTAGGCTTGATTATCGATTCCTTTCAAACTGATCCTTTGAGGGAAAGTTAAATTCTCCAATTTCAGGCAACATAGCCATGCGATTCCTTCTATGTATGATTACTATAGGACTTGAAATATGAGATTAGAGCTTTCATAGCTTTGGTAAAATTGCAATCATCAAAACACATTCCAAGAGTACCTTGTTTTACTTGATGAATGGATGGCCTAAGGTCTATTTAAAAAGAAAGCCATCATCCCGAATAAACGCAACTTATTTTTTTTCATCATAAGTAGGGTAGTTGCAAGACCACTCATTTTCCTATTCAATTACCATATTGGTATAAATGGGTGATTCAAATATGATGGTGTGTAATTTGGCAGCTCTCACTTGGCAAATGATTCGGACGCTAAGTTGGAAATTTTTCTCGTTAGAGGCCGAGGCTGGGCCGAGCTGAGTTGTTATGCAAAAGAGAGAGTTAGAGTGTCCAGTCTGCTTTTATCCGGGGAGGGTACTCCGATGCTTAAGTCAGTGAATATTTTTTTAGAAAGCTAAGGAGTTTAGAGAATGCGAGAGTTTAATCATGCATACCTTCTCTGAGGAGAATGGTGCCTTTATATAGGTGTGAGGGATTAGAGACCTTTTGTAATGGGTCATACATTCCGGAAGAGTTGGTTCCATTAAGTTGGGAGAGAGTATTTACGTCCGATCGATCTTGATGTGGGTGATGCGAGTAGGCCGGCCTAATGGTCAAGCATTAATACTCCGGAGAATTCGGTCTAGTAATGGTTCTATATAATAGGTCTGTGAGCACGCCTTGCAGGTCATTGGCCATATTCTTCTTAGCTCAACCAATCCTTAGAAGAGGTTGCTCTTTGTTCAGAAACCCTTTAGGTCGGCCAAGCCGAGGTACTTTAGGTCGGCCCTAGGCGAGGTGCTACTAGCCAACCTGATGAGGTGATTTGTTTACTCAGTACCAAGGTGTTACTTGCATGCTACATGTCGTAATGTTATTCGGATGACCAAATTATCCCTCATGAAAATCCCTTAAGCTCAATTTTGAAGGAGTACAAACATGAATATGCACAGTGAAAATATATACAAAATAATACAAAATACTAGATTTTGCACTCTACATATTTGTATTTGTACTCCTTCCGAACTGAGCCTTAGATGTTTTATTTTTTATTTTATTTTGAAATCCTCACAATCAGAGAATTTAAGGCTATGCTTAGTTTGAACAAAAGGATGGGAAGGGTAAGGGAAAGAAGGGAAGGGAAGGGAAAAGAAAAAAATTTCCCATCCATTATTTGGTTAACTCATGAAAAAGGTAGGGAAAACTAATTTTCCCTTGTTTGATAAGGCAAGGAAAACGTTTGGAAATTAATAATCAAATTTTGATGAAAAATAATGGGACAATTATATATAAAATACTCAATGACCAACACATAGCCAAAACATGAGGGACAACAATAAGAAAGCTAAAATAAACAATGTGGGCCCTACATCAATTATACATGAAAGATATGCCCATCGTTATCCATTTATTCAAACTAATCTCCATTCCAAAGGGACAAAGAGAAAATGTATGTCAAAATTGTCATGCTTATAATCAATCAAACCAATTGTCCATAGAATGTAGTTCAACCATTAAAAAAATTTACCAAAACTATCATATCAGACTATGAGGTAAAAAGTTAGTTAAGTTAATAGACTCGCATCAATTAAGTATAAAATGACATGATAGCATCAAAAAAGGGCCTCCTAGCTTCATAATCAACCATTTATTCCTTAGTTCCATCATAATTCATAAAATTTCAAGGCATGAAACTGATCCTCTAATAAAAAATTAAATGCCTTCAACAAGAATGAGCTCTTCCAAACTCATAAAATCTCAAAAGAGATCATCTCTATCAAACAATCCATATCCACATTCAATAGCCTTTGCAAGCTTTCCCAAGTTTTCTGCAACCTCTACAAGTTTTCCTTCAATTTCTAGTTCCCTTTCTCCTTTTCCGTTTGATGATGGTGGTGGATCTATTGTTGTTTCTCGTAGTGAAGAATCTCCAATTTCATCATCAATGTCATATGATGGTGTGAGAGCCTAACTATCAGTACCATGAAACACAAATGCTGAAATTGTTTCATGTCTATTCAACTCCCTTGTAGTAAAAGCTTTGCTTCTAGTAACTCAATCATTTTCACAAACAAGTGTCAGATCATCATAGTTATCAATTTTTCCTATGATATTGTCTCTCTTCTAAATGAGACCTTGAAACAGAAGTCCATTCATCACATTAGATAATGATAACAAAAGAAACATAACTCAAGCATTATATAAAATCACATGCCTCAACATAGGAATTCCACACTTCAGGTTCAACGTCTATTGTATGTGTTTGATCACTCTAACTAAAGCCACTTTGATTAAAAATAGTTTTTAAATGTGGCAAAAATTTTTTTATAGTCTACAAGTGATTCTTAATATGATCAATATTACAATTGACATCGAATTTAAAACCGATTACCTTGCAACTTTATAAGCAAGGGCCCTCAAAACTCTTATTGACCTTGTTCCCAAGATGCACTTTCTAGACAAGTGCTTCAATTAGATAGCTGTCCATTTCTAAGGTCCATGTCATATTAGGCTTCTGGCATCATGATTCTTATCCTTCCAAAACTAAGACATAACAAGTACATATTGAACACACAATAAACATGTAATAAACCTAATATAGTAGAAATTGCATATAAAAAAAGTACCACATTCAACAATGATTTTCTAATAGGTGAAACAATAATTGTCTAGTGAGATTTAACAATACCAATATATGTCTAATGTCAATAGTCCTTGTTTACATAACATCATTTTGGAATCATAAAATCACAAAAATCAAATCAGCACCTTCATCAAGAGCATTATAATTCATAATCTTTCTGCATTTTTGTTGTAATTTCTTCTCTTTTGCAAGCTCCTTGTCTCATTACCTCATTCTTACTTAAATGATGTGAAGGTCTTCTTAGTTGTTTCTCATCATCCTCTTCCTTGATTTCAACACCATCTTTATCGCCTTCCTCTAACTCCCTATTTCCTGTTTCGTAGTTGCATTGCCTCATCATGAAGTCATATAGATTCACACCCATCACATGGTTGTGTAAGATACAACAAGAATGTGTTATCTTGTGTTTCAAATGGATAATGTTGCATGGACACAAGGATGGGAAATCTCTTCTTCAACACCACAAATATCTGTTCAATCACATTTCTCAGTGAGGAATGAAGAAGATTAAATAGCCCCTTGGCAGTTTCAAGTTGATGTGAACTCCACGCTTTTAAATGATATCGGGTGTTCTATAGGGCATAATGAAGTCAGCTTTCAATGCGAACCCAACATTCACAAGGTAGAACTTACCTATTGATAAACAACTATTTTAATAACAATACCTATAACAAAAATGGTAATTAGTTGATTTGGGTTAGTACATTCAACCACCTTAAGTTTTTGTTCTCTAGTGAGAGTAGACTCCAACATACGAGAATTTGAGGCTCCACCTTCCAACCTAGGCAAGACATAAGTAAATTTTAAACCAAAGGAACATGTCGCTAGTATGTTTTGGGTAGGATAAGTTGTGTCCTTGACATGGTTCAAAGTATTGATACTAGCCGATATGTCGGTAGGGCATATTGGCCTATATCAGTGCTTTTTTTCTCTATTTTTTTATTTTTTTTAAATCTGGTTCAAAGGGGTCAATTTAAGGCTGGTCTATCCCCTGGACCATTGTCTGACTTGAAACACCCCCTGTAGGAGCGTATTGGGAAGCTCCCAATATCGATACATTGAACCTTGGTCCTTGAAACCTATCAACATCTACAATTAGTACCTTTAAAGGGATATATGTTCCATCAATTGCTCTTACACAATCCTGTCAAACAAAACATTAAAAATGACAGTTGTTACCTTAAAATAAGGCTAACAGTTTGTCTTGTTCCTAATCTCTAGTGCAACTTCACTAGTTGGTTGGATGAGATACCTATCCTCTAGATTTAACACTGCATTAAAAACTTGATTGAAGTAGCAACTCATAGTCTCCCCAAATCGACTAAAATGGAATCCCATGGTTTAGTTTCTCACGTTATGGCCAAGTATGAAGAAACCATGCCACTTTCTCTTCAACAGTATCTTTACTTGAGTCATGTAACCTACCAAACTCATGAAGTGTGTTTACTAGCCTTGCAAATGACTCTATCTACATTCTAAGTTGATTATAGAAATCAATTTCCTTTGTATGGTAAAGGCACCTTAGTAAATCATTTCTTTGTACATCTCAGTTAGTGGATAGTTCTCTATCTATATAATTTAGATATTCGTCTACTAAGGCAATGCATACTACAGCAGCAAAGTAGTGCCAACAATTGCAATCAATGTGAAATCATCCAAGTTATCCATCTAAATCACATTCAGTGATGAAAAAATAAAAATTTTCAACAAAAAATTTAAGGATTAACTTACATCCAATGAAGCATCATTTCAAATAAACTAGATAAGTACCTCAAGAGCTATATTAATTAGGTAAACAAATTACAAGTAGCAACCATGTTGGACTAGAACCTCTCAAGCGGAAGAATCAATTTATATGAATTATAAAGAAAGATATGGATGAAAACAAACAAAAGCAACCTAAAATTTCTACTCAAGACCAAATATGTGGGTTTAACATAGTTTAATAGGACTCCTACATATATGAGTAAGGACAAATACAAAACCCATTGAGGATCAATGGGATAAAAATGAGAACAAATACAAAACATAGCCAAAATCAAGAGCTAGCTTAAGCATTGCTCTCCCAAGACCTTCATACATAGTTTAGTAGGATTCCCACATCTTGTTTTCTCATGCCAATTTTATCAATTTTGTCCTACACTAGATAATTTAGCGAACAATATTGTAAATGTTTCCTTCCTAGGGGTGGCAAATGGGTGGGTTGGGTAAGGGTTGAATACCAACCCACCCATATTGACCCACCAACTCACTATGACCCATCATCAATCCTTGTTAAAGGGTCATAACCCACCCCAACCCTAACCCACCCATATTGACCCACTTGACCCATCCATATTGACCCTTAACCACCCTCACCCATAGTAACACACCTACCCTCACTTATAAATACAAAAATGGGCCAGGATGGCCCGTATACCCAAAATAATAAATTTTGAGAGAATAATCCCTCTCAAAACTATCACCTGACAAAAATGTGTCAGGTCAACCTGTATACCTAAAAATGCAAAAATTGTAGGTAAATGCAGAAAATGCAAAAAAAATACCAAAAAATATAAAAAATACAAAAAGAAATATACAGAAAATTCGGAACACTTGTAAAAGAAATCAGAAAATATGCAAAAAAAAATACAATAAGATTATACGAAATGCATGAAAAACACCAAAAAAATGCAAAAATTATGTAGAAAAGCACCAAAAAATTTACAAAAAAATGTAGAAAATACCAAAAAATATAGAAAAATAAAAAATAAAAAAATGCAAAAAATGCAACACTTTTATAGAAGTGCTTTCACAAAATTACTTTTATGAAAGTACTTCTACAGAAGTACTTCTATCAAAGTGATTTCATAAAAGTACTTTCATAAAAGCATTTTTATGCTTTTATGCTTTCATAAAAGTGCTTTCGTAAAAGTACTTTTATAAAAGTGCATTTCTATAAAAGTACTTTTGTAAAAGTGCTTTTGTAAAAATACTTTTATAAAAGTGATTTTGTGCTTTCACAAAAGTGCTTCCGTAAAAGTACTTTAATAAAAGTGCTTTCATGTAAAAGTTCTTTCATAAAAGTACTTTTATAAAAGTGCTTTTGTGCTTTCATAAATGTGTTTCTAGAAAAGTACTTTTGTGAAAGTACTTTTATAAAAGTGCTTTCGTGTAAAATTACTTGTATAGAAGTGCTTTTGTGTAAAAGTACTTTTATAAAAGTGCTTTCGTAAAAGTCATTTTTATAAAATTGCTTTTGTGAAAGTGTTTTTGTATAAAATTGCATGTAAGCACAAAAGTTAAAAATCTATTTTATTTCACTTTTAATCTTAAAATGAAATGTGGCATGGTGGTTTGGAAGTCTAATGAGATGTGGCCATGATAGGAGGCATGAGTTTGAATCATTGCAACTCCTAATTTTTGAGATCTGGCGAGTATTGATAGAGTTGACTTTGACCCAACCCATCTTGACCCACGCAACCCAATCCATCCTAACTCTAATGGGTACCCTCGACCCAACCCACTCTGACCATTTTCCACTGACCCTAATGGGTTTCTCAACCCATATTGACTCACCAATAGATTGGACGGGTTTGGGTGGGTTCCAAAGTGGGTAGATTGGGTGGGCCAAATGGGTTAGGGTCAAGATTGCCAACCCTATTCCTTCCCACTTGTACCCTCAGATTGGTAATAAAATCTAAATAAGCTCACTTTTCAAATGGCCACCATCACAATATTATCTTCAACCAAATTGGGCCCATCTAGGAACCCATTGGAATAAGAGGATCATTTTGGAAGCTAAGGATCTAATCCTTGTAATCTAGTAGCATAGTCTACTAGGCTCCTCAACTTATTACTATCACAAGGCCTCCTCAATATAGTTCATAGAAACCAAAATGTCTAATATACTAAGTACTTGAGCACAATGAACTACGAAATTCATAATATGAAAGTATGGCGTGTGATTGCAGGGACACAAGTATCTGATCCATTTCTTTGATTATGAAATAGAGAACAAGAAATTCATAATATGGGGTTTTTAAATTTTAACTGCTGAGATCTTGATTTGTGTTGCATTAGTTATGTACGAGCAACCACCTCCCTTTCTAGAGCAGAATTCAAATTTCAGACTTCTTATGTGTGTTACACCAAATACCACCTGCCCTAAATCTATTACTCCAAATTTCAGACTTCTTGATCCATGATACATATACTCAGTGATGACATGACACCTAATGGTCCGTTTGGTTGCCGAGAAAGGATGGGATGGGATGGGATGAGATAGGATGTGATGTAAAGGGAAAATTTTTTTCTCAATCTTGTCACTTGTGTTTGGTTGCTGAGACTAGTTATCCTGTCAAATCTGTTTCCTAGTGTTTGATTGTTGAGCAAATTTTACAGGATTGTTGGATTCATCCTAATTAAAGTGACGACTCACAGTTTCTCCAGATCTACTGAAATGGAATCTCATTGTTCTATTCCTAACATTGTGTGCTAAATTGTGTAGGAATCTAGCAACTTATTCCTCTACAGTACTTTGTAACGTATCATTCAATTAGTCAGTTTCTCGGCTGATGGAGTCCAAGAAGCTCAATAGAGAGAAAAAGTGGTTTCATATATAAGCTATGAAAGAACAAGTTAAGAATAAATGGCCCACACCATTGTGGCTTTGTACCAAAGTGTTTACAGATCTATTTGATGAATCTGCCTAAGAAAAAAATTAAGAATAAATGGCTCACACCATGAAAGAACAAGCAACCATAACTACTGTTCTCCTTTATGCATATACTTACTTTTTTTGTGTGTTGACTTAGTCAATTTGTCTATATCTAGAAAAGAGAGTGTTTAGCAATCTTAATTTCTCAGAACATGTTATGCTTCTTATACTCAGCATATTATAAAATTTTAAGTTACAGAATTTTGCTTTTGTCAATTGCCATAGCTATCTTCAGTGTTGCCATTGATAAAGAGAAGCAAGGTTTGGAAGCCTTTGCTCACAATACTTCAGACTGTTCTGCACTTTTGTAAACATTCACAATTCAAAGCATAATGCCAATTATAGAGGGCTCGCATATTGACATATTCCATTTTCTGTACAGATTTGGAGTGGAAACTCATATATGTTGGGTCGGCAGAGGAGGAGACCTATGATCAATCTGTTGCTAGGCTGACCCACCCGATCCATCAAAGATCAGAGAAGAGGATATCATTGGTTTAACGGTGGTGCTGTTGACTTGTTCTTACCTTGGACAGGAGTTCATTAGAGTGGGATACTATGTGAACAATGACTATGAGGATGAGCATCTGAAAGAGGAACCACCCCCAAGGGTGGTTATTGATCGGGTCCAGAGAAACATCTTTGCTGAGAAACCTCGGGTAACCAAGTTTTTTACTATTTAAGGTAAAGGGGTGAAAAGATTCATATACCTAGTAACAGAGGAATTCAACAATTCTTGTGTACAATTGGTGACAGTTAAGCATACATTTGATTCATATACCCAATCGTGCTTCCAACAGTTTAGCATACATTTGATTAGGAACTTTCATTAAAAATTATTTATTTTGAACACCACATATATTGATTCAATCCTACATGCAGACTATGTAAAGCTTGATTCAAGAAACTACTGCTAAATACAGAGTATTATTGAGAAAATGACACCCAAACCAGCATATACTACTGCTATTCATCATCATTTGCAACAGAGTATTCAATACCCAAATCAGTATATACTACTCCACTACAAAAAATGAAAACCCTTGCATGGGTTGACTGAGATGTAGTACCTTAGTTTGAAAACCCCTTGGGTTCCCTGAGATAATTTGAAACACAACAAAAAATGAAAACAAAAGAAATATAGATATGAGTTCGAGCATTATTGAGAAGAAGACGAATGTATTTGAGACCAAACCTACAATAGACCTAAAACAAATCTACAACACAAGAAATATAACATAGACAAATGTATTCGAAACCAATGCCATCAGATCTAGCGACAACTCTGAAACAAATATATAACACATAGCAGATTTAGAAAAAGCCAGATACCAGATGATAGATTTGGAGCTTCGGCCTTAAAATAAATGCCTTCAATGGTAGATCAGACGTATTTTTGGATCTAGACGATCATAGATGGCTCTAGGCGTTGGGAAAATCTCGTGGGGAGCTCATTCATGAAAATAGGTAAAAATGGTAAAGAAACGAATGAAAAGTGTGAGAGGAACCCAAATATGAGCTTACCTCCGAGAAAGATTGCCGGAGATGGTGCCAGTGAGAATATAGTTGGACGGCGGCTGAGAAGAAGACAACGCTAACTTGCCTCCTTCAATAAAATTTTTGCAGTTGTTTCCTTTCATAGTGGGATCACACCTATTTGGTGAGACCCTGCGCCCTAAAAATTGAGAATTCAGTTCTCATTGCATCTCATCATTTCGCTCAAAACAAACATGGGAAATTAGAAATCTTTGAAGAATATTCTTATTTTCCTATCCCAGTCGCACAAACCAAACAAACTGTAAGGTTAATGCCTTTGTTAGAATGACAGATTATGGTGCACAAGGTAAACAATAGGGTGGCGTTTGGATGCACTTTGAATTCAGATTTCAACGCCATTTTAAATCATTAGGGTCTTTCTAATGTACAATTTCTACCAACTTGACAACATTTCCAACAGGCCAAATCGACATAAACAGCTATCATAGAAATACACAATCATGTTTCTTCGTGTCACTACTCCAAACATAGGTAAGTAAAGGCCTTTCAAGTTTTAACAATAATCATATACTAAAAATATGTTTGAAAACAGAAGATATAAGGTTGGAGGAATTAATATGGGTGGAAGGTCTCTTCACCAACTTACTCGAACTTTGTAAAGCTTCATAAGTGATGGGTAATAAAGGCCTTTCAATTTTTGCACTTTCCCGCAACAGAAAACCAGAACTCCAACCTGTAGGCATCACACAAGAAATTTAAGTAGATTACAATTTATAATAAAAGTGATGGGTAATATACTTTTGGGTTAAAAGCATATATACTCCAATTATTTCCACTCCCTTCAATAGTAAGAACTAAATTATAAAGAAACCACACATCAAAACCCCCAATAGAGACTTTACTCCAATGATGCAATGGTAGTAAAATGAACAACAGTTCTTGCCTCCTTGATCTCCAACTATGGTATGCAAAACACCTTTCCTGTTTTTGCATTGAAGAAGTAAAATGCTTAGCCCAAGGCAGTTAAAAGAATGAAAAGATGGATAAGGAATCAATGACAGCCCAGACAGATGTGATGAGTTATGTAAGTTTTTGTTCACAGTAATCCATAACCCAACTCTCCTCACCACCCTTCTCAGCAAACTCCTATTCTTTTATAGCTTTGATTTAAAAAAATAAAAAATAAAATATGTTGTTTCTTTTGGAGCAAATGGACCAGATAAATATTTAATAAAGCATAGCTCCATGAACAACAATAAAAATCAATGAGTTGAAACAGAAAGAGAAAAGTGCTTTCTATATGCTTCATAATGTATACAAATACGAAGAATCAACATAAAATTGACGTAGGCATTGGTTAGCTCTTCATACCGGTATTCTATTTAATATCCAAGCTTGAAATTCCAACAAAACAGATTTGGTTTCTTTTCATAAAATGCTTTCAAATCCTCCTTTCTAGTGCTCAGTCGGATAATCCATCTTATTGTATGGTGGGAAAAACATCTCAAAGAGCTACTCCATCTTGAGGGAATTCAAAACATCACAAAAAGCTAATGCTGAATGACTAATATAGCAACCAAGCAATGGAATTAATGCTGCTATGAACTTTAATTCCATTTAAAATAAGCCCAACTGAGAAGTGAAGCTTTCCATTATTTTAATCCTCTTCATTTCCCACTCAATCACTTGCATATTGGAAATTGAGCATCCAAGACTTAAAACTCTTAAACTAATCCAATTGAAACCTATTTTAACCTTTTTTTCCGAATTATCTCAATGACTCTATCTACTTGAAATTGCATATTTGAAATTGTACATCCGAAGACTTCTCTTGACCTACTAGTGCAATTGAAATTGCCATTGTCATGGATTTCCCCAATTTAAAATTCAAAATCGGACAGCCCCTCATTTTCCTAAACGTTGCTCAACCCAACATAAACAAAACGCGAGAGGACTTCAACCCAAGCACTTAGAACAGAGACCCTGAAAAGGTTGAGACCGTGACCAGTACAATATTTAATGGCATTCACAGTTCACACTTGGCAGTATTTTCCTGGTTTATAGGATAAGATAGCGAGAGATGTCATTTGATTGATAACTTGAAATAATTATAGATACAAATCTTGTAACTACGTCAAGAGAATGAAAAGGAACAAAAGAGAACCAAAATTAAAGGGCAAGTCAATCAAGTGAATGTATCAGGCATTAGTTAACTCATAGCCAGATCTGAAGGTTAGTGGTCGATAGAAATTTCGTTGTAGAATCCATTGTTTTCTGATGTACAGGTTTCCAAAAACAGGAGGATCGAATGTCTTATATGATATATCTTTTTTTTTTTTTTATAGAAACCAAGAGGGGCTACACAACACGGGGGGTAGCACATACCCAAAAATCAGACTTACAAATACAAGCTAGATTCTAAGGAAGATCACTAAGATTGAGACTTACTGTACCCTGTATGGATGAAAAGGATTGATTGACAAGCCAGTCTGCCGCTTTATTAGCTTCCCGATAGACATGATTGTAGACAATCTTCGTTTGCTTGATTCTTCAAATCCAAACACTCTTCAATGATGTTTCGAAGGTTCCAAGGGGGTCGATGAGTCATTTCAGACAAGAAATCATGATCAAGGAGTCTCCTTCAATGATGATGGAATGATTTGGGAAATTCATTGCCAAGTTGTGGGCCACATGGGCCCAAGCTTCCGCCATGTTTATTGTCATAAAACAAGTGATAAGCCTTGTAATCTACCACCCCACCCATGAAGTTCCTAGCTATGGCTGCGGTTGAGCACAACCCATTGTTTGGCTGGGATGCATCGAAGTTAATTTTGATAGTACCAATTTTTGGAAGTTGCCACACAACATATTTGTACGACTTATGGGAATCCACCCCATGAGTCTTCAAATTGGTTTCATAGTATATAATATGTCTTTTTGGTCTTTAAAATGAAAAGAGTGGATTTAAGCTAAATGAAACATTCAAATCATGAAAACAAAAGAAGAAGAAGAAGAAGAAGAAGAATAGAGGTTGACTGCAAGTTTTAGATTCGAACTTACCTCTGCTTGTTGCCTCTAGTTGCTAGAGTTCAGTGAGTTGATTTACTTTGTTTCTACGTTGAACTTGTCACCTCTTTGGTTGGTATACGTGATTCATCGTTGTTGCTACACCAGAAGACTTTCAATCAAAGGAAGAGTTTCTCAAAATTTCCCTCATTTTTACTTTCTTTTTTCAAGGGAAGTGGTTTCCGACTGAAATGAAAAAATCATGTTCCCTCATTTTGATGATTTTAAATTCTCACATTGTAAGTAGGAGGTGGTTAGGTTGGGTGGGGATGATCTCCTTGAAGGACACAAGAAGACTGGGAGCAGGGAATCAATTGAAAGGTTAGGTTAAAGGGAGTGATGAGACAGCTTGAGTAGGGAATTCAACGATAGGGTTAATCAGTGGCCGAATGAATGAATCTCGTTATGAGGGGGATCCCTATTTATAGGGAATGGTCCCAAGATCCTAAAAGGAAAGAGCCAAAAGCGTTTGCTTTCTGTTAGGAAAGATAATATTAGATTCAGTGTTGGCCATTAAGGAATGCTACTAGGGCTTCACCACGTGTTCTTATGGGATCTCTTAAAGGTTGGCTTTCCTTCCACTCAAGGATCCTCATAACCCATGTGTACTACCACCTTTCGCATCTCACTTTACTAACATGGAGTTAGTGACATCATTACCTAGTGGGCAGCCTTTAATTAAACCTATGTGGCACCCGGTCACGCGTGTAACTTAAAATTACACATGCAGCCGGTATTCGGATCCGATTTTGGTGAACCGCTGTTCTGCAATAGTCCAGGGTTTATTGCAAGACCACACTCCTCCAGTCATAGCAGAACAGTGCACATCTGAGGTTTATCGTTGGGTCGCGTGTGACCAAGGCTCATCGCAGGTTTAACTAAAACCAACTTTAGACTCGAATCAAGCACAAACCCATTGTGAATGTGCGATGGACTGTGTGTTTATCGTGAGTGTGCAATGCATTATAAGTTCATCATAGGTGACCGATGAGCTACAGACCAATCACAAGCGTCTATATGTTATCCATTTAGTGTTTTCTGTGCTCTAAAGGATTGAGCGAGCACTATGTACCTACACACATTTTCTTCTATTTTCATCACTTGTGGTCAAACCAAATGAGGGATGATTTGGAACCTTTTAGAATATTCCAAATTTCCCTTCCTTCAAACCAAACATATCCTAAAGGATTGATCATGTAGTAGATTTTTTAGAGTATTTAAAGAGTTCAATGAAGTACCCTTTGATACTAGATTCAATCTCCTCACAATTAGAGGTCCATTGGTTGCTATCATTCTTTAGACAATAAATTACATTTCTCCATTTTCTCTTTATGCTAATGGTATGGAAATTCCTTGTGATGATGCACGATCTAGTGCTCCTCTATTAGAAGGTGGCTTGGATGTCCAATTGGCGAGTTCACTAGATCGATCTGAAAAAAAAAAATAGTATCAAAGTGCATGGGCTGCTTTACCCGGGGTGGGCACTCTGATGCTTAAATCAGTGAACTGGAGATTTTGAAGAGAGCTATATGAAGGGTGAAAGAGCTAGAGAGTTGCGAGAGCTAAATCGTGTGTACCTTCTCTGAGGGAGGGGATGCCTTCATATAGGTGTAAGAAACAGGGAGCTTCCTATAACACGTCCGAGTTTCCCGGGAAACTGTGTCCGCCATGTTCGGAGTGTTAGACAGTGTATGCCCTTAGCTCCAATTAGAATGATGTACATTATGACATTTATTGTAAATGAATAAAGTACATATTTGATTCGTGTTATTATGGTATGTTTCTGTGTAATACCCTTAAACTGGACACATATGAGACTTGTGTTAGTTTAGAATCTTCACAGCCGTTGGATAGATCTAGGGAGATTTATCCTGCCAAGGCTGACACTGATGTGCCGCCAAGTTAGTTGGGGTGGCTTGTCTCAACTGCTAGGGTGAGACTTGAGGTACATGCTATGTGGGTTTTCTAGAAACCCTGAACTGGACCAGAATTCCAGTATTGCCCTGGACCTTGGAGATACATGGGCAAAACTGGAATGTTACACCTGACCCCTAGACTCAATTATGAAACTACACTAGGTGTTGGATTGGGCTGTCTTTGATATGCCAATCAGTGAGATCCTTAGAAGGGGTAAAAACCTGGGTATGTTGGGACAGTCCAAGAATTTATCTGAGTGGGTGATCATAGTGACGGGATCAACCCTTTTGTTGGACAAAGTGAATGATCGGGGATGCACTCTCTCTAATGGAAACCAAAACTGTCAGCAGTCAATTTCAACCGTTGAATTTATTTTGCAAAATATATTTATATAGAGATATACGTATATATATTATGGTTTCAAAATGTTTGCAAAAGGTTTTAATTCCCGAGATCCATGTGAGTAGAGAGTGCAGCACTGTACCTTGTAGCCGAGGGAGAGGTCCTCTCTTGTCGGGCAGTGCTTGATCATTATGGGCTGAGAGGTTAAGTGTAAGACCATTGAGGGTAATACCTGATAGGCTAATCTTGCATGGGTCCCGGGACAGTCCAAGAATTTATCTGAGTGGGAGATCATAGTGACAGGATCAACCCCTTTGTCGGACAAAGTGAATGATCGGGGATGCACTCTCTCTGATGGAAACCAAAACCAGCAGTCAATTTCAATCATTGAATTTTTTTTGCAAAATATATTTATGTAGAGATATACGTATATATATTATGGTTTCAAAATATTTGCAAAAGGTTTTAATTCTCGGGATCCATGTGAGTAGAGAGTGCAGCACTATACCTTGCAGCCGAGGGAGAGGTCCTCTCTTGTCGGGTAGTGCTTGATCATTATGGGCTGAGAGGTTAAGTGTAAGACCATTGAGGGTCATACCTGATGGGCTAATCTTCCATCTGCCCACAGTCCTTGGGTTTTTATAAGGTGGCTTGACACAAAGACCATTTAGTGTAAATGTTGGGCCCATTAAGAGCCCATGGTGATGGACTCAGGGTTCATTGTCTCCTACAGTGAATTCGGCTAGGCCTTGTAATAGAGGCTGGGTTTGAACCCATGTGGTTGATGTGTAGATTAATATTTGGGTCACACGCCATACAAGGATATCCAACTGGGCAACAGTTTGGAGGGTAAGTGAGTAGATAAACTTAATGGGCCTAAAGCCCAATTCGAACTAGTTTAATGAGATTAATTAAAGGAGGGTGGTTCTAGGATTTAAATCAGCAGATAGGATAAGGCATTGTCCCTATCCACTCAGAGAGTTCAGATCCAAATACAATGGATCAGGAAACTCCTAATTAGATTAGGATGGCTGATCTTTATCTACATATAAGATAAGGGATTATCCTTATTTCTTAAAGAGAGTCCAGATCCAAATACAATATTTGGATTAGGAAACTCCTAATGGGTTTAAGTGAACATCTCTTTAAAGCTATAAATAGGAGAGCAGGGCGAATCCTCAGTACACAACAGAAACCAATTTGACTACTGAATTTAGAGAGAGACAACACAGTTAGACTGTACTGTCTCCTTCTCTCCTACTCTTGCTGCCATACCAGTTCGATCTCCACCTATGGGAGCGATCAAGAAGTGTTCTTGATTTTACCTTTTGGCAGAAAAGGTAATCAGAAGTCGTGCCCACTAGCCCTCCATTAGATTCTTGCTGAAGAATCAGGTTCTTGCTGAAGAGACATCCTCTTGATTCTGCTTCATCATGCACCTTGTCATCTTCGGTGGAAGTAGTCTTTGGATCTTTCCTTGGGCGTGAATACCTTCATTGGAGGTTATCGTTACTTCGTATCAGGTATAACCCTCCACTCTCTTTTGGTTTTAGATCTGCTTTGATTTAGGTTCAAGATTGATCCTTAAAAATGTAGTTTTCTAAAATAGAGAATGTGATTCCCACGTGAGAGAGAGAGAAATTTTTGAAATTTCACCCAACCTTCATGTAGGATTCGGCCATCCATATGATGGATCTCTCGTCCCTTCAATGGTATCAGAGCCAGGTTCAAATCTTGAACCAAAATTAACCAGATCTGGAACTACACAAATGGGCAGAAGGCATTCTACCCGATTTGCGTATATTAGCGATTTTCTAGGAAATCGGTTCCCGGATTTTGGGCGATTGATCTAAAATTAAATATTTATAAATCTGAATTATATTTAGAATTGTTTTGCATATTTTTCTTGATTTATGGGTTGTTCGTATGGTGGAGATCGAAATCATTAGTGGCGCAAGAAATCTGCGTTTTTGCTGTTCTTTTACATTCTTGGTCTGTAAATAGTTTTTTTTTTTTTTTTTTAGATAGAATGTATAGGAATTCAATTTTAATGTAATATTAATAGAAGTTAGGTTTTCTATTTTATTTCATTCGAATTTGAAGTAGAAAGTGCAAGGAGGAGAATTTCGCAGATTAGGGTTTGGCTATCTGCGATTTGCGGTTTTGGAAACTGCATGTTGTGATCTAACTTTTGTTTTGTAGGGTAGAAGTCCTACGAACAACCCTCTTACTGATTATTGAATGTTTTGTTTCAGTAATTTAATTTCAGATCATGTTCTTGAATTAAATTTTGAATTAAAAATCACACTCTAGACCCATTCGAACCAAATTGGACCAAACAGGTTGGACCGAATCTGGGTTCGATGGGGGCTGTTCTCAGCCCTAATTTTTCACTCATGGGTCCAGGAATTGATGGTTAACTGCAAGATGCGATTCAGCCCACACCTGTAAAACCTAGTTTTAATATGTTAAACTACTTTAGCCCATTTCAGCATAAAAGCTATATGGGCCGAACCGCTCTTTGCAATTCAGTCCATATACCTAGATAATATTAATCAGTAATATTATGAATTATTATGGGCTTTAATCATGGGTTTTACAGTTATTAATTGATTAGATCAATTATGTTGTTCCTGCATATGATGTATGGATGTGTGATGTGCAACGTTCATGGGCCATAAGTGCTTGGCCCATGTTGAAACGATAGTGGCTCTTGTGTACACCATGGCTGAATGCACATCATTTTCCATGGTGTCCTTAAGATCATTGGATGATCTCCCTTCGTGGTGGGCCCCACACTAGCTTCCTCCCAAGAGGAACCATGCGGAACCCTAGTCGTTTAGGGCCCTTCTCAATCTGGCTTTATGAAAGTCAGTGGGAGCCACTTTGGTTTGACCTAAATCAAACTAGAGCATAACTTTTGTTTCCTCCTGAAATATGAGTGCATGTGATAGGGAGATTCATATGATGAACTCTCTAAAGGCCTTCCATCATTAGCATGAAGATGGGTCCGATGTGGGAGGGGTCTATCCTAAAATGGAAGACTCTCTCACGGTACTTTGGCGTTCACGAATATGATGGGTGAGCATTCATTGGACAAAAAGGTTTGACCTAAAATGGCAATGAACTTTATCTGACAGAAGCCAAAGGGAAAGCTCATAAGATGAGTGGATATGATCCTTCACAAAAAGGTGGTGGGATTATGCAGCTGAAACAGTTGGCTCCATCCACCCTATGTGATTTTCCACATTTCCAGAGACATAATTCACAATTCCGTCACTAAGATAGGAGGGAAATCTCAGAGAAGACTAAATGGAAATGGAACATAGATTAAAAGTCATATCTATGTAGATAACATGAATCAAATAAGGTTGTGGACTAATATTTGCTTTGCCCTTTATCAGAAATGGAAAACGGACAATTCACAAAATTGTTGGACGACAACAAACTTAAGGTCCCAAACTACGCTGACGGGTATCGTAGCCTTATGCTAGTCTTGACGTCCGAAAAATTGGACAAAGTAGCTAAAAACCTTGGTTTGGATCATCCGGGTGATAGGGCTTCTGAGGCCCGTAGGAGAGACTATTAAGAGTGGGAAGAGAAAAATTCCCTTGCCCACTGCTACATCATAGCATCCTTAGACAATCCGGTACAATGACAGTTCGATCAGATCAAATTGTCCAAGGATATCTTAGACAGTCTGAGGATGATGTATGAGAAGCAAAATCGTCCTAATCATCAGAAGGTCTTAAAATAGTTCATGACCGCACAAATGTCCAAGAACCAGCAAGCTCATAACCATTGTCTTAAGATGATGGAATACATCAATGAACTTGAGGCCCTTGGATCCGGGCTTGATCATGTCACCAAGGTTGACGCCATCATAAATTCTTCGCCTCCTTCCTTCAATCAATTTCATCATGAACTACAACATGAATAAGCTAAATGTTAGCATCCAGGAACTCAGCAATATGTTGCAGAGGGTCGAAGAACTGATAAAGAAGGATGAGCCCATTGTCATGCTTGTTAAAGCTAGAAAATCGAGCAAGAAGAAGAGGAAGGCAAAGAAAAAGCCTCAGAAGAAAGCTACCAAGTCCAAAAGGCAAAGGAAGGACAAAGCATCAGATGCTTGTCACTTCTGCAAGTAGGCCAACCACTGGAAGAGGAACTGTCATCAATACCTACAGTCCAATAAACAAGGTAATTTTGCATCCTTTGTCGTAGAAACCAATTTGTTGGAAACTTCTACTTCCTGGTGTATTGACTCTGGGGCTTCAACTCGTGCGTGTAACTCACTGTAGGGGTTCAGGACAAGCAGAAGACTGAGTGACGGAGAGGTGACTCTTTACTTGGGGATTTCTGCAAGTGTTGTAGCTAGAGCTATAGGAACTGTAGAGTTAGTTTTCAGAGAAAGAATTATTGTACTGAAAGATTGTCTTTATGTACCAACCTTGAGAAGAAATTTGATTTTTGTTTCAAAGTTGTGTGTGGATAGATATTCTATTCTCTTTATTAATATGATTATTATCAAAAGAAATAACAAATTCCTCGCATACGGAGAACTTGAGAATGGTCTCTATGTTCTCCATCCTTCTTTGGAAACTAACATAACCGAAACTACGTCAGATGATATCCCCAATAAAAGAGCCTGTGATACAGTTAATCCCATGTGCCTGTCGCATTACTGACTTAGCTGCATTAACACAAATCGTATCACAAGGTTGGTAAAGGATGGTCATTTGGATATTTTAGCTGTAGAAGACCTTCCAACCTGTGAACCTTGGCTTCAGGGTAAGATGACGAAATGGCCATTTAACGGTAAGCCTAAAAGATGTATAGGCACGCTTGACCTTATACATACTGATGTATGTGGTCTCATGAGTGTTAGGACATGTAACCAGCATGTTTATTTCATAACATTTACCGATGATTACTCATGGTATGGTTACGTGTATCTAATGAGGCACGAGTCTGAATCCTTTGAAAAGTTTAGAGAGTTCAGACAAGAGGTCGAGAAACAGTTAGGGAGAGAAATTAAGACCCTTCAATCAAATCAAAGTGGCGAGTATCTCTCTAATGAATTTAGGGACTACTTAAAGGACAATGGGATAGTATCACAGCTAGCTCCTCCTAGTACGCCACAACTAAACGATGTGTCAGAAAAGAGGAAACGAACTTTATTGGATATGGTCCGATCACTTCTCGTACACTCAGAGTTACCCACATCCTTTTAGGGTTACACATTAGAGACTGCGATGTACATACTGAACCGGGTTCCAACCAAATCAGTTCCGAAAACTCCCTATGAGCTTTGGACCGGTAAGAAACCAAGTGTAAGACACTTGAAGATTTGGGGTTATCCGGCACATGTTAAAAGAATGAGTGCAGACAAATTGGAATCCAAGACCAGTCGTTGCCTATTCATAGGCTACCCCATAGGCTATGTGGGTTACTTAGTCTATGACCCAAGAGAACAAAAAATTTTCTGTAGTTGAATTTCCCATTTCTTGGAAGATGATTACATCCTGAACAATCATCATCAAGAAGTTGATCTTTATGAGGAGAGCTCAGGGGTAGTGGGAGATGTCCCACAAACTTCAGTTAATGACTAACCTAGAAGATCTACCCGGGTTTCCAAACCTCCAGTTCGTTTCGGCTATGGCTAGGACAATTACTTGGTGGAAGCCGCAACCAGTGAGGAGGATCCCATGACTTATACGGAAGCTATGTTGGACATAGATTCCTTGAAGTGGGTAGATGCCATGAGAGCTAAAATGGACTCAATGGAGACCAATGGAGTCTAGACTCTTGTAGATCCACCCCCTGGGATAAAAGCAATTGGTTACAAATGGATTTATAAGAGGAAGAAGGGCCCCGATGGTAAGGTTGAGACCTACAAGGCTTGTCTTGTGGCGAAAGGCTACACTCAAAAAGAGGGAATCGATTATGAGGAAACCTTTTCGCTGGTGGCCATGCTTAAATCCATTAGAATCCTGCTAGCTGTAGCAGCATACCATGATTATGAAATTAGGCAAATGGATGTCAAAACAGTGTTCCTGAATGGAGATCTTAGTAAAGATATCTATATGCAGCATCCGCAAGGTTTTATAGCTGCGAGTCAAGAACACGTGGTATGTAAACTAAACCGATCCATATATGGACTTAAGCAAGCTTCTAGGAGTTGGAACATCCGGTTTGACTCTACCGTCAAACAGTTTGACTTTGAGCAAAATCCAGATGAGCCCTGTGTTTATAGGAAATCTAGTGGGGATAAGGTTACATTCCTGGTTCTGTATGTAGATGACATTCTACTCATTGGGAATGATGT
Source organism: Nelumbo lutea (assembly GCF_056320005.1). NCBI lineage: Eukaryota > Viridiplantae > Streptophyta > Magnoliopsida > Proteales > Nelumbonaceae > Nelumbo > Nelumbo lutea. The sequence continues at coordinate 36,097,006 of NC_142691.1, forward strand.
AGGAATGTTGATTACGGAGAAAGTATTGCTTTCACAGCAATTCTCCATGAAAGATCTTGGAGAAGACTCCTAAATACTCGGTTTTTGGCTCTATAGAGATAGATCGAAGAGGATAATAGGATTATCCCAATCTGCTTACATTGATAAGATAGTCAAGAGGTATAGCATGGAGAACTCCAAGAAAGGAAATGTTCCTTTCAAGCATGGAGTCACTCTTTCCAAGGGTATGTCTCCCAAGACTTTCGAAGAGATTGAGAGCATGAAGGACGTTCCTTATGCATCAGCCGTAGGGAGCATCATGTATGCCATGCTGTGAACTCGTCTTGACATCTTTCAGGCAGTGAGTGTGGTAAGTAGATTCCAGTCAAACCCAGGGTAGGAGCATTGGACTGTTGTGAAAAATATACTAAAATACATTCGAAGGACAAAAGAGTTTTGTCAGGTATTCGATGGTAGTTCACTATAGATCCAGGGGTAACTGATGCCGACTTTCAGTCAAATCCAGATGATAGGATCGTGTGCTGTTAGGTGGAAGAGCAACAAACAGGAGTCCTAAGTAGTAAGAATAATAGTCCACAACCTAAGCCGAACACATTGCTGTAAGTGAGGCTGCCTAATGAATGAAGGTGTTCATTCTGGATTTTAGAATTGAGCACATCACCCATACCACTGTTGTGTGACAACATTGGATCTACGGGAGATTGATGCTAAAAGGTAGCATCAACGAAGAATGTAGCAGACCCATTGACTAAGCCACTGGCATAGAAAGTGTTTGAGAAACACGTGGAAAGTCTGGGACTCCAGCTTATACCCAATTGAACCTAAGTGCAAGTGGGAGCTGTTAGATAGTGTATGTCCTTAGCTCCAATCAGAATGATGTACATTATGACATTTATTGTAAATGAATAAAGTACATATTTGATTCATGTTATTATGGTATGTTTTAGTGTAATACAATTAAACTTGACACATATGAGACTCGTGTTAGTTTAGAATCTTCACAGCTGTTGGATAAATCTGGGGAGATTTATCCTACCAAGGCTAACACTCATGTGCCGCCAAGTTGGTTGGGGTGGCTTGTTTCAACTGCGAGGGTGAGACATGAGGTACACGTAGTGTGGGTTTCTTAAAACCCTGAACCAGACCAGAATTCTAGTATTGCCCTAGACTTTAGAGATAGATGGGCAAAACTGGAATGTTACACCTGACCCCTAGACTCGGTTATGATACTACACTAGGTGTTGGATTGGGTTGTGTTTGATATGCCAATCAGTGAGATCCTTAGAGGGGGTCAAAACCTGGGTATGTTGGGACAATCCGAGAATTCATTATAGTGGGTGATCATAGTGACAGGATCAGCCCCTTTGTCGGACAAAGTGAATGATCGGGGATGCACTCTCTCTACTGGAAACCAGAACTGCTGGCAGTCGATTTCAATCATTGAAATTTGTTTTGCAAAATATATTTATATAGAGATATACATATATATATATATATATATATATATATATATATATATATATATATATATTATGGTTTCAAAATATTTACAAAAGGTTTTACATCCCGGGATCCGTGTGAGTAGAGAGTGCAGTACTATACCTTGCAGCTGAGGGAGAGGTCCTCTCTTGTCGAGCAGTGTTTGATCATTATGGGCTGAGAAGTTAAGTGTAAGAACATTGAGGGTCATACCTGATGGGATAATCTTGCATTGCTTGACCCAATGACCATTTAGTGTAAATGTTGGACCCATTACACTGTCTCCTATAGTGAATTCGGCCAAGCCTTGTAACAGAGGCTGGGTTGAACCCTTTTGGCTGATGTGTATATCAATGTTTGGGTCCCACGCCATACAAGGATATCTAACTAGGCAGCAGTTTGGGGGGTAAGTGAGCAGATAGACTTAATGGGCCTAAAGACAAATTCAAACTGGCTTAATGAGATTAATTAAAGGAGGGCGGTTTTGGGATTTAGATCAACAGATAGGATAAGGGATTGTCCCTATCCACTCAGAGAGTTCAGATCCAAATACAAGATTTGGATCAAGAAACTCCTAATTAGATTAGGAGGGCTGATCTTTATCTCTAGATAAGATAAGGGATTATCCTTATCTATTAAAGAGAGTCCAGATCCAAATACAAGATTTGGATTAGGAAACTCCTTTGGGATTAGGAGAACCGCTCTTTAAGGCTATAAATAGGAGAGCAGGGAGAACCCTCGGTACACAGTAGAAACCAATCTGACTGCGGAATTCAGAGAGAGACAACATAGTTAGACTACACTATCTCCTTCTCTCCTGCTCTTACCGCCATACCAGTTTGATCTCCACCTTTGGGAGCGATCAAGAAGTGTTCTTGATATTACCTTTTGGCAAAAAAGGTAATCAGAAGTCGTGCTCACTAGCTCTCCATCAGATTCTTGCTAAAGAATCAGGTTCTTGCTAAAGAGCCATTTTGTTGATTCTGCTTCATCCTGCACCATATCATCTTCGGTGGAAGTTGTCTTTGGATCTTTCCTTGGGCGTGAACACCTTCATTGGAGGTTATTGTTACTTCGTATCAGGTATAATACTCTACTATCTTTTGTTTTCAGATCTGGTCTGATTTAGGTTCAAGATTGATCATTGAAAATGCAGTTTTCTAAAATAGGGAATGTGATTCCCATGTGGGACAGAGAGAAATTTTTGAAATTTCGCCCAACCATCCTACAAGGTTTGGCCATCCATATGATGGCTCTCAACCCTTCATAGAGGAGATCTCTTAGCCAGATACATGATCCACACAGAGGGATAAGGTCCATCTGATTAACTCCGATGCAGACAATGCGAAAAGATGGGTCTAACAGTCAAGCATCGTGATCCCTGAGAAGTCGGAGACGATAACCCGCTTAAGGAGGTCTCCCGGTAGGTCAGTAGCTGAACTCAGGTTAGGTAAAAAAAGTGGGTTGCCTTTCATACTATCCTGACGTCTTGACTGAACTAGGGCAGTCCGGGGGAAGTAGGTCGTATCATACACCAATCTGAGATCCCATCTAGTTATTCGTAGTTCGGTCTACCAGGGTGACCCCGAGGTCACTGATGCATTTGTAAAGTGTCTAAGGTGATCTACTTACATGGTGCCAAGGTGTCACCCAGCTATTATATGATGTCACATGTCATGATGTCATTGGAGGACCAAATTACCCCTCATCGATTGCACCCGCTCCCGATTTTGGGGTGGTCAGTTCGGCGAGGGAGTAGTTATAACATGAGGTGGTTTGGTCCCTTCTCCATCCTCATTTGCGGTCTGAGCAATGGATTGGGATCGGGTTGGTTCAGTCGATTCAGCCTTGGCACAAGGTAGCGTACTGGGGACGTGCTCATGCCACACAACTATTAAGTCATGTAGACGTCAAAAATGCACTAAATTGATTTCACCTTGGAATATGAACCGTTGCACCCTTGCAAACCGTTGGATCCAACTGATCTCAACCTTCCATAGTTTGGTCCATCCTTCCCCTTAGATGTTAAGACCTTCGCTGGCCTGTGCCACATAAAGAAGAACCCTTCCAGCACTCCTAGGATTTATAGCTATTACCTGTCCTACCGACTTGGGTGCAAACTGTCGAATGACTTCCCCTCTAAGGTACCGGCCTGGAAGAGGAAGTATTTCTTTCTTGACTTGAATGGTGGATGGTCATTCCTGACGACCTAGAGAGAGTGAGTGAGGGACTCTAGGGAGGACACTCTATGTGAGTGGTTGCAAGAAATGGTGCAGGTCCTAGTGGACCAGAAGTCTATGCTGAGTGAGTACTTAGCTAAGGAGAAGTTGATCCAAGCTGGGATGAATCCTCCGAGTAGGTCATCACCTTAGGCTTGGGTATTTTCTTTTTTCCTTTTTTTTCTTCTTACAGTTCGGTTCATCCTTGAATTTCTTGTGTAAGAGACATGTCGGGCATGCCAACTTTCAGGCTATTTGAGGCTATGAAGAGGAAGAAGAGGAAGGTGGCTCACCAAGAGGCACCTCAGGTAGCAGCTCTGGAAACCGCGACGTGAACCACTAAGGCTATACCTATTGTTAACCTAGTCGAGGGAGACCAGCTAGAAAAGATCACGCCAAAACCCGAGGCCACTCATGTATCCAAAGAGCACCTTCCACCACCCGAAACCAAGGCATTGAAAGGCTTGAACGCCGACACCTATCCCGAGGAGAGGCACACCATCATGGATTTTTGGACCACCTTGGTGAAGAGAAAGGAGGTCGTCTTTCCTAAAGAGGTAACGAGGCTTCGCAAGTCATGTCTCGACATGCTCGAGGGGGGGGAAGCTTATGCGTTGTCTCATGGTGGTACATTCCAGACCTTCCAGTTGTATTCATTCTAGATTCATATTGCTTAATCTTTTCTACAGGCGAACACTTTGGCACACTCTGTACTGGGGCAGGCTGAGAGTAATTTGGCTAGGTCCTAGGTTTCCGAGGAGGAAGCAGCAGAGTACATGTCTTGAGTTGAGCGAGCTGTTTGTCTCATTGGTAACCTAAAGGATGAACTCATGGTCGAGTGAGATCATAAGGTGGACCTGGCGAGGGAGGTCAAGAAGTTGATCGGGGAGCTGAAACGCAAGAAGGCCAAGCTCACTGAGTAGCAGTCCAAGTTTCTCGATGATGTCCGTGCTATTGAGGTTCGTGTAGTCAAAGTATTCAGGACTTCACCTGATTTCTTAAAGGAGAGGAAGGATTTTGGATCCAATACTTTTCGTCAGGGAATCAAGTAGTACCAGATGCTGGTAGCCTTAGTGTGCCTAGAGTTCGACCTCAGCAAGCAGAAGTCCTCAGTGTGCACCATCAAGATGATGGGTTGGGTAGATCAAGAGCCTGACTTCGAGGATGAGGAGGATGTGATCAGTGTAGTCGGTGATGGAGTAGACAAGGGAGTAGACGTCGACGTAGAAGATGTTGGGTGTGAGCTCCGAGAAGCTCATGGTCGGCTCAAAGAGATAGAGTTGCCACCCATTTTTTAGAGGAAATGGGCCCTCATTTTTAGATTTGAAAATTCGATTTAAGTCTTTGATAGTGATTCTATCCTCCATGGAAAAGGCACATAACTGAGAGATTTCGGGTCCCAAGGATTAGGAGAGAGAAGGTATTAGGCACCCCTTTCTCCAAGTTGCTCTAGCAGCCTAATACGGGAGTTGTTTAGGCTCAATTATTTTTGGAGAAAAACAGAAATGGTTGTAGGAATTTCTTAAATCTGGAGGAACATTCTTTCAACTTTTCCTAAGACCGATTTTGATGTTATGTTATTAGGTCTTAGGTATTGATTTTCCTAAGACCCTCGCCTCCTTGCCTCTATTCTCATTCAAGAAGAATTTGAAAATGATGGTTCTCCAATATTTCAGAACCTCGAGCAACCCAAAAATAAATAAAAAAGACTTACCTTTCGTATGTACATTGTCAAAAGTTTTCCAACATCTAGAGATGAGATAAAATGATGTTTAAATGGGTTCTTGAACTAGGGGGTGCTTTCAGTTCAAACAACTTCCCCTTGAAAATGGAAGATGTGAGTTTGGAATTTGAAGTTCAGAGTACCTTCAAATTTTGGATGAACAAGAGGCAGTATATCGGCTAGGAGAAAGCTCTCTTCTCTCTTTGCCTCTCTCTTTCTCTCTGGGGACCTCCCTCAGGTTTCCTCCTTCTTCTCTCTGGTCCCCCCCACCTTTGAGCTCAAATTAGATTAGTATTTATAGAAAAAGGGAGGGGGTTAGGTCTGAATTCGTTCAGCTATAGTGCTTGGGATTCAACAGAGTTTTTTTACATAAATAGGTAGAGGTTCTTCAAAGAAATAGATGCCCAGTCAAGCTTTCCAATTTGGTGAAACATTTTCTTTGATTTGGGGGTGGTTTTCATGGGTTTTATGCGTCCAATGGGTGCTTAGGGCATGTCTATCTTGGCAGTCTCGTATTTGGAACTGTTAGTGGTATAAAATGTAAATTTGAAGAACTTTTAAATGCTATTTTGTCTTTTCTTGGTCTCAAGTGCGATCTGTTTGGTATTTTGAGCCTATTGGGCTCTGTTTCACTAGTCCAAGTATTCTAATGAGTCATGAATGGGTCTGACGTCAGCCATTACCCTTTTAAGGCTTCAAGTTAGGATGGATGATGTGGCAATTTAATATAGTGCGTCAAAATAATATATTTCTAGTTTAACGATCAAACAGATGAGTGTGGTCATGAAATTTGATGGCATAGGATTTCTTAGGTCTCTAAACATAGTGGAGAGGTCTGATCATAAAAATAGGGTCATGAAGATGGAGATTTATGGATGACAAGTTTGGATCAATAAGATTTGATGAAATAGAATCTTTGTTTGATGAAGGTCAAACGAGGGAATTTTAGGATGAAATTTGGTAGGTAGGCATGAATTAGGGTGACGAGTCAAGTGGATGGTTCTGATCTGAGCAAGATAAGGTCAATCTTTATAATCATTCAGGACCATCAGAATGGGATCTTGATGTTTTTGTAGTTGATCATCGTAGATTTGTAGTGGGGTTCACTAGTTGATTGCTTCCTAGTGATCTTGAGGTGATAGGTGTGTTGGATTTGATTTTAAGGAGTTGGAGCTTGAATATCGCATAGATCGGGGCCATTAGAAAGATGCTAACATGATAAACTATGAATCTTTGGAGTTTAGTCATGAAAGTTGATGTGTAACTAAGTTATAGTTTTCCAAGTCTAGGGATGGTGTCTGATTAGATGTTGATGTTGATCTCAAGGTTCTTATTCATCCCGTGGATTGTGGCAAGGAAGGCATTTCGGGCTTTGGAAAGTCTCAAGTTGATCTAGTTGTGTTTCCAAGATTTTGGGTTCTAAGAGGAGGGTACAAGGAGGTAAGGTGAAGGGATCGAACAAAAATTGAGTACTGACAGTAGCCGCTCTATGTTGGATGTAGAAAGCTGCCGAACAACAAAGAAAAAGAAGCACACAAAGATTTTTATGAAGGCCAAGATTTGGAGGAGGAGATTTTGCTGCTAAAGTTTTAGTCAAGGTAGAAGTTGATCCCAAGCCTTGGAAGGCAAATGTAGCTGCCAAACAAACACAAGAGAAACATAGTGGTGTCGTCCCAAAAATCTCTAGCCTTAGTTAGCATTTGATTTTTAATTAATGCTTGAATTGGTGATTGTTGATTGGATGGATTTGATATGCTTTTTTATTATTTTATGGATTTCAAATTTGTTGTTTGTTGGATGCTTATAGGTTGAGTTTGTATGGGTTTAACGTTTTTCTATTGCGGCATTTGAATTGATGACATGATGAAAGCCTACAAATTTTGATTTGATTTTTTATAGGTTTGGGTCTTTGATAATTGATGTTGAAGCTTGAATTTTTTTTATTTCATTCAAATGTTTGATGGGATTTTATCAAGTTAATATGGATTTTGGTTTTTTATTTGAATTTTTTACAGGTCTAGATTTTGATTTAAATATTTGATGGATTTTGAATTTGATACAAGTTTTGATTTTTGAAATTAGTTATTTGATTTAAATATTTGATGGATTTTGACTTTTGATTTGAATTTTTATAGTATTTGATTAGTTATTTGATTTATGGATTTTGATTTTTGATCCGAGTTTTTATGGGTTTTACTTTTTGAAAACATTTGATGGATTTTGATTTTGATTTTTGGGTTTTTATGGGTTTTGATTTTTGAAATTTGTTATCGAAAATATTTGATGGAAGTTTACTAACTTAATATGGATTTTGATTTGTTTATTAGAGTTTTTATAGATTTTGATTTTTTGAAATATTTGATGGAAGTTTTATATGCACTTTGGTTTTTGTTTCTGGTTTTTACGGGTTTTGATTTTTGAAATTAGTTATTTAAAATATTTGATGGAACTTTACTAATTTAATATAGATATTGATTTTTTTATTTGAGTTTTTGTTGGTTTTGATTTTTGGAAATATTTGATGGAAGTTTAATATGGATTTTTATTTTTGTTTTTAGTTTTTACGGGTTTTGGTGTTTGATGTTCAAATCATTTTAGGAAACCATTTTGAAAACTTGACAAAGGTCCTGTGATTGCTAAAACACATGTCATTCAGATAGGTAATAAGATCCCTTCAGATAGGAATTACTTGCGCGTTAAAATTTCAACAATTCGGGCGACAAAAAATGTGTGGTGTAAAGCGTACGACGTTAAAGTAAGTCTAATGCCCCCAGTAACGGTTTATATTTTATAAGGGTAGTTTGAGGATAAGGTGGTCTAGTCACAACTTATCAAGCTTTTTGTGCTTCTAGACATACTACCATGCATCGGGGGCAAAAGATTTTTGGACTCTACAATTGATTTTTAGAATAATTGAACTAAAAGTTTTTATTTTTATTTTTACGAGTGATTTGCCCAAAGGTATCTCCCATGGGATTTTTATTACTTGGATTATGGCAAGTGAATACTTTTGATTGATTTTGCATGAAGGCAAGCCACACAAAGTGATGGATTTTGACGAGTATTCGATTATGCCCAAAGGTGGATTGCACAAAGCAAAAGATTTTGATGAATTTGGATGGGTATTTGATCATGCCTGAAGACGAATTGCATGAAGCGAGGGATTTTGATAATTTCTAATGGGTATTCAATTATGCCCGAAGGCGAATCGTACAAAACGAGAGATTTCGATGATTTTTTATGGGTATTCGATTATGCCCAAAGGCAGATCGCATAAAGTGAGAGATTTTGATGATTTTCTATGGGTATTCAGTTATGCCCAAATATTTTGAAGAATTTGGATGGGTATTTGATTATGCTTGAAGGCGGATCGCATGAAGCGAGAGATTGTGATGATTTTAAATGGGTATTCATTTGATTATGCCCGAAGGTAGATCACACAAAATGAGAGATTTCGATGATTTTTTTTATGGGTGTTCTATTATGCCCAAAGGCGGATCACACAAAATGAGAGATTTTGATGATTTTCGATGGGTATTCGATTATGCCCGAAGGTAGATCACATGAAGTGAAAGATATTGATGAATTTGGATGGGTATTTGATTATGCCTGAAGGCAGATCGCATGAAGCGAGAGATTTCAAAGATTTTCAATGGGTATTTGATTATGCCCGAAGGTGGATTGTACAAAACTAGAGATTTCGATGATTTTTTTTGGGTATTTGATTATGCCCGAAGGTGGATTGTACAAAATGAGAGATTTCGATGATTTTTTATGGGTATTCGATTATGCCCGAAGGCGGATTACACGAAGCGAAAGATTTTGATGAGTATTCGATTATGAGAGATTTCAATGAATTCCAATGGGTATTCGATTATGCCCGAAGATGGATCACACGAAGCGAAAGATTTCGATGAGTATTCGATGGGTATTTGATTATGAGATATTTCAATGAATATTCAATTATGCCCAAAGGTGGATTGCATAAAGCAAGAAATTTTGATTATTTTCGAAGAATTTCATAAATTTTGGATGATTTGGATGAAAAAAAGTTGGATGATTAATGACTTTTGGATTTGGACAACTGAGATGAAAGAAACTTGCATAGAATGATTATGAAAAAGATTTTTAGGTGACTTTGGATTCAGATAAATGGTGCAAAAACTTCAAATTAGGTGCATGCCAATGTTTTGGATTTGATGAAATGTTTTTCGATAATGAAGGAGATTCATATGAAAAATTCTTGGATAGATGGGATGAAAAATTTTTAAATGATTAAGGATTTTCTAGAAAACTTTTGGATGGTTTGAAAACAATTTTTTGGATGCTTTAAATGAAAGAAAAAAAATGAATGTTATTGAGTTGTTCGCTATGTAATGACGTGAAACAATATTAATTTCTTCGCTACAAGGGACTTTGATGCTACGATGGAATTTGATGCCGTGAGGGACTTTAATGCCATGATGGGCTTTAATGCTACGAGGGACTTTGATGTCGTGAGGGACTTTAATGCCACAAGGGACTTTAATGCCATGAAGGACTTTGATGCCACGAGAGACTTTTAATGCCACGAGGGACTTTGATGTCACGAGAGACTTTGATACTGCAAGGGATTTTGATGCCATGAGGGACTTTTAAACAGATTTGATGATCAAACATTCATTTCTATGCCATAGTGCAAGAAATGATATGACTATCTGGAAGCTAGATGATTTTAAAAAGCGTGGTGAATAGGTGATGACCCTTTTCTTCTTTTCCTATGATGATTGGCTAGTTTGGGTTAGAGTAGAGGATAATGCGTATACTGTCTACTGGGAAGATGACAAGGATTATGTGGATGGTCATAACTTACGTCCGGCAAAACAATGACACTCAAAAGAACCTGCATAACCTTAATGTGGTGTGAGATTTGATGATGGCAACACTATTGGTTTCAGAGATATGTGTCTTAGAAATCTTAGATGCTAATTAGAAATTCACTTCGGGAAAATGTTCGAGCAAGAGGTAGTCGCCTCCTCGCGCAGAGACTGAATCTTCACAACTTTGCTAAATCAACTTCTTGTGCTTTGATATGCTTTCCCCAAGTTTGAAATGTAACGTTTTCATTTTTTTTTTCTCACCCTTTTTCCCCTGGTTTAGTGTTTCTAGGTCTGACTTCTTTTTTTTTCTCTCATCTGGGGAGCTTGCACTTGATTTCGTCATTGTCAGCAAAAAAAAGGTGTGTCTAAGGTCAGCTTGCTCATCTTTCAAAGATCGAGGAGGTCTTATTGGATGGGACGAAGTGTTGCTTAGGACATGGTTCAGAATCGAAAGACATGAGGCTCAAATATTCTTTTGACATAGGTTTTAGATGCTTGGATCGACAAATAGGGCTTTTAGCTTTTCTTATTTTCCTTTTTTTTCTTTTTTTTTATTCCCTTAGGATGAGATATGCTTTTCATGTTTTTCAATGCCATAAGCCATACATTTTTCTTGATCCAAAAAGACATTTTGTTGGAGTGAAGAATGAGTTGGGGTTAGGATGAAATTAGAAACAGATCTTTAGCTTAACTACCCCAGCTTTGCTGGCTTAGTTTTTCCCTTTTTTGACTTGTTGTAAAGGCATTCAAACATTTGATGTCTGTCTCTCGTGAAAGGGGATTTAGTTATAGAAGAGGTTAAGAGGATTGGTTAGTGGATCAAAGACATGGTGAAATGGTTGATAGATAGCCTCCCTTCGTCTCTTAATTGTATGTATGACTTATGAAAACATGTTAGGCTTTTCCCCAATTGATCCTTCAAGGGAGAAGTATTAATCTTTGACAATAATGGAGACCTTCAATGGCTTTTATTATTTTTCTTTCCTTTTTTTCATCTTTTCTCTTTTTTTTTGCCTTTTAATTTTCCCTTTTGATTCAATAATCTTTGGAAACTTGTGGGTTCTATCAATGCACGGTTTAGATGAAAGACTCAAATGGGCTGACTATTGTCTAAATGAATGATGAGCAACCAAGGGAAATGATTGACCGAAAATGGCCTCCAGTTATTTCTTTGATCAATGAGCAATTGGTATTGGTTTTGATGCCCTTATGCTGACTTAGGAGTAGCTGATGCGAAATCGATTTGATGCCCTATTGCCTTTAGTGCCTATACTACCTAGGGTCATCCCTTTCTCCAAACATTTCCTTTTTTTGAATTTCCACTCAGCAACCAACTTTTCTCAAGAACATATCGATGAGACTTGTTGCAAGTTTTTTATCATCAAATCTGGATACACTAAAATGATAAATTGGGCCCAATTGAATTCATTATTTTGTTGGGAGTAAGCATTGGGACATAAACATAGATTGATAAAAGACATAAAACAAAATTTCATCAAATAAAAATTGAGTACACTGAGCTTTAAGGTGCAAAGAAAACAAAGTTTAATGCAAATGTGTTTTAGGTGGTAGAATGTCCATAAGCTTGAGCCCAGGGTTGTATTGTCCATTATCAATGAGGAGTTAGATAGAATACTTCAATTGCCAACATTCATTGGTCTCATGACCTGGTCCTTGATGGTAGGCACAATAAGTCTTCTGGTTGAAATTCTTTGGATCCACAAGAGGTTTCCAAGACAACAAATGAAGGTATCATTTTTTTACCAAGATGGGCAAAAGTTGGGAAGGTTGGCAAAGTAACTGGCTGAACTTCTTCACTTCTTCCTTGGATGGTTGAGATAATGGCATAGGATTTGAAACAAAAACTAGTGGTGTTTCTCCTGTGTGGAAGATTATCTAATCAACTTTGAGGGTTAACAAGTTCATTGCTTTTTGAAGTTCTTTGATCTCTTGTTGGATTTTGAAATGATTTTTGGTAGGTGTGGTCATCTTTCCTACTAAAAGCATTAGGCTTTAGATGGTATGCAAACACCCATGGAATGAATGCAAAGATGATGCAAGCAATGCCTAGACTATTTGGGTTGGTACCTAAGGGTGTTTGCATGGATAACCTAGGGTTTTAGGTGACAATGCTAAAAGGTGTTTATTTGAGAGTTCTATAGTTTTATTTTTATTTATTTATTCGAGTTGCACCCAAGCGCTATTGCCCAGGCTACTTATGTATCCCTTGTGAGGGATCAAACCAATCGTAGTTCTTGATTAGATCTTGGATGTTGACTTTGAAAACTGTGCAATTACTTGTCGAGTACCCCTGTCCTTAGTGATAATACTCGCCCATCTTGAAGCTCTTTGGTAGGGGATTGGGAATTAGTTTAGGTGACAAAGGTTTTAGATATTCATTCTTGATCAATTGAGGAAGCAATTGAAATTGCGAAGGGATGGAAGTGAATCATATCTTGACTCTTCTTTTGAAAGGATCAGTTAAAGTTCGACGTTTCTGATTTGAAGAGGAAGGTTGATGTATGGTGGCAATTACACTAGGTTATTTGATCTCAACTAGTGGATTTGTGGATGCTAGGTGGATTTTCTCGTGCTTAATTCCTCATTCGATGCGTGCAGCAGCCTTTTGTAATTGATGAAAGTCTTGGTGTCCTATCTCTTCCTAAGGTGTTTTAGAACACCCCATGTCAACAATGGGTGGAAATCAAAACTCTTGATAAAATTTTCACCAATTTTCTCTATATCCTTTGAGTGTCTAGATTGAGTTGGGTATACCAATCCAAAGTGGCTCCTATTAGGCTCCTAGGAAATAGGTGGGCTAACAATCTTTCATTGAATCTAAGCTGAAACATGTCTGTATAATAAAGGAGGATGTGAGCTCTAGGACAATTAGATCCATCGTACTTGTGGAATTTTGGGATTTTAATACTTTTAGGAATGTCAAGGTTGGAGTGAGGGCACAAATCATTGAATTCAATTATTTCATATGGTTGGGATGCTCGTATGTCTTTCATGTCTTCCTTCATCTTGGCCAATTCTTCTTGGTAGAGCACAATTGACAACTCTTACTCGGTGGGAGGTTGATGAGAGGTTTACTCCATAATGATCCTGAAAGGGTTCTTTTTGGTTTAAGAGGGATTTAAACTTTTGTTTGATTTGTGTTGTGACTTTTTGTTTTACTCTTTTGGATCTAGGCTAGGTAGATGTTTTAAACTTGGTTGTTTAAAGGGCCTATGCTATTGGTTCTATAAGGTATCAATCTAGGTTGTAAGCATCTAACGGGTGGGAATAAACTAGTATGGGCTAAGGACTAGTTCTAGTGATGCAACATGTGATGACATGCGATATGCTCATGTAAGTGTGAAACTAGTTCTACGGATGCAACTTTGCCCTTCCTTCTTTCCATGTATTTTCAATTGCTAGAAAATAGGCTATCTCGAAACATCTAGTGTTGCCGAGGTGATGAGGTGCATGAATTGCTTAGGTGCCAAAGTAACTAAACTCGTAATTTTGGCTAAGCCAAAATGATGTCGATGTATTAAATTGTTGATGTGTCTCGAGGTCGGCATAGGGGGCCGGGTACTAGGTCACCAACTCAAAATCAACGTCTCTTAACTCCAGTGTTATAGTACCAAGCTACCCACTACTGGTGTGCTGTAGTCCGAATTTAGACCAATTCACACTTTTTTCACTAGGTCGAGGTCAGTCAGCAGCTCATCCTCGTTAGCCTCCTCAACATACTTGTCAGACCGCAAGGTCAGCACCTCAATCTCGGTTAGAATGGAAAATTCCATCCCGTACGTTAGGTTAAAAGGAGTTTCTCCGATCATTGTCTTGATAGTAGTTCAGTAGGCCCATAGGACACTAGGCATCTCATCCACCTACAATCCTTTAGCTTGGGAGAGCTGAGCTTTGAGTCTGTGGAGTATCGCCCTGTTCGTCACTTTGAACTGACTGTTTTTCTTGGGGGTGGGCCACCTAGGGTGAAGTTCTACTGGACTCTCATCTTGATGCACCAATTTTGGAACTTAATATCTTTAAACTGCTTCCCGTTGTTTGTAATCAATACCTTGGGGAGTCTGAATCTGCAGATGATGCTCTTCCAAAAGAAGTTCTATACGTTCTGAGTTGTGATGGATACCAGTGGCTTGGCCTCCACCCAGTTTGTGAATTAATCAACTACAATGACCAAAAACCTCCTTTGCCTAGTCACAGGTAGAAAGGGACTAAGGGTATCTATTCCCCACTGTGCGGATGGCCATAGGCTAGTAAGGTACCTTAGGTCGACAATGGGCCGGTGTGGTATGTTAGCATGTAACTGACACTTGTCGCACTTCTGAACCAATTCTAGTGTTTTTGCCTTCATCCTAGACCAATAATTGCCTTGTCATAGCACTTTCTAGGCGAGTGCCATGCCCCCCAAGTGTCCTCTGCAGAGACCTTCATGGATCTCACGTAGCTCCTGGATTACTTTAATCTGGCCTAAGCAGCGCAGGTAAGGGAGTGTGAACAGCCTATTGTACAGTTGCTCGCCTATGATTACATAGCGAGCTGACTATTGCTCCACCCTCCTAGGTGCGTTACGCTATGCAGGTAAGGTCATGTGGTGTAGATAGTCAATGAGTGGATCCATCCAGCTCGGTTCCATAACAAAAATAGGAATGACCTCTTCTGCCATCCTTCCTATGCTAGGGCATGGTAGGTCTTCAATGTAGACTATTATCCTTATAGTGTCCATTTCACTAGCCAGCTTCGAGAGTGCATCGACTTCAGTGTTCTCAGACCTCAGTAATTACTAGATGTACCAACAGTGGAAGTTGGACAGGAGCTCTTTGACCTTGGCTAAGTAGGCCAACATGGTGGGCTCCTGGACCTCATTCTCCCCATTCACCTAGTTCACCACTAACTGGGAGTCACTATACACCACGAGATGTTTCACATCGACCTCCTTCGTCAATGATAGCCCGGCTATCAACACTTCATATTTAACTTCATTATTTGAAGTTTGAAACGCGAATCCGAGGGCTTACTCTAGCTTCACCTCAATAGGTCCATAGAGGATTAGCCAAGCCTTGCTTCCACGCAGGTTGGATGAGCTATCCACATGTAGGATCCAGGGCTCCTCGTCCCAAGTCAAGATAGGTGCCGCACTAGTTGATGCCTCTGAGGTGGTCATGAGCTCGACAATTTCAAGGGTTGGCATGCTGAACATACACTCGGCGATGAAATCGGCCCGCACCTGACTTTAAAAATAAAGTCGCGCAACTTACGGGCTGCTAGTACCAACAAAAAGGCCAACTTCTCGATGTTTGTATACCTGGTCTCTACGATGAGCAGGACTTTGTTCACATGGTAAACTGGTCATTGCACCTTATCTACTTCTTGAATAAGGACCGAGTTGACTACCTCGTCACTCACGGAGAGATAGAGTTTGAGTTCATCTCCGGGTTTTGGCTTGGTCAACATAGGTGGCGAACTAAGGTACCTCTTGAGCTCGTCAAATGCGAGCTGGCACTTTTCAGTCCACTCAAAGTCTTAGTTTCTCTTATGGCCTTGAAGAATGGAAGACACTGCCCAGCCAACTTAGACATAAACCTATTCAAGGAGGCTATTTGACCTGTTAGTCTTTGTACCTCTTTTATTGTTTTAGGAGGTCGCATATCTAGGATGGCCTGGATTTTGTCTAGGTTGGATTTGATGCCACGTTGGTTCACTATGCACCTGAGGAACTTGCCCAACGTGACCCTGAAGACACACTTGTTCGGGTTGATTTTCATTTTATATTTTCTTAAAACGTTAAAAACATAGTTTAGGTCAGAAATCAAAGATTTTGAAAACTGAGTTTTTACTACCATAATCAACATAAGCTTCAATTTTATTTCCAATCAAATCAGCAAAAATTTTATTTACAAGGCACTGGAAGGTTGCCCCAACATTTTTTAAACAAAAGGGCATAACTTTGTAATAGTGTAAGCCCATCTCGATTGCAAAGGCGGTTTTCTCTTCATCAGCCAGATCCATCTGGATTTAGTTGTAGCTAGAGTATGCATCTATGAAACTCAACAACTCGAACCCCAATGTTGCATCTACCAGGCAGTCAATTCTAGGGAGTGGAAAGTTGTCCTTTGGGTAGGCTCTGTTGAGGTCAATGTAGTCAACGCACATGCACCACTTGCCATTGGCTTTCTTCACGAGCACTGGGTTGGCAATCTAACTCGGACTTCCTCATTTACTATCCCCTACCGCTCTTGGGCGAGGTTACTTTTCCTCTACTCGACTGGTCTGACTAGAGGATCAACATTTAATTTATGAGTTATGATAGAGGGGTCTATGTTGGGCATTTCTACTGCTGACCAAGCAAAAACATCTAAATTTTCAATTAAAAACTTACCAGGTTGGAGCGCAATGGTTCGACGAGGCGAGCTTCGATCTGCACAGTCTTTTCAAGGTTGGTATCTAAGACTGACACTAGGACAATGTCCACTATGGGGTGAGCTCTTTCGTCATCATTCTCTGGGGGCGGCTCTAGGTTGATGTTAATGGACTACTTTCCTTTGCCCTTTAGCGCGGCCATGTAGCACTTGCAAGACTCGAGCTGGTCGCCTCGCACCACTCCTACTCCATAAGAGGCAACCAGCTCGCTCTTTCGTCACCATTCTCTAGGGGCGGCTCTAGGTCGATGTCAATGGACTGCTTTCCTTTGCCCTTCAACATGGCCACGTAGCACTTGCGAGACTTGAGCTGGTCACCTTGCACCACTCCTACTCCATAAGAGGTTAGAAACTTCACCGCCAGATAGTAGGTCAACACCATGGCTCGGAGGCCATGCAAGATAGGTCAACCCAAAATGGCATTGTAGGGTGAGGGGGTCGCGACCACTAAGAAATCGTGGTCGAATCATACTGAGTTTGATGCTGAGATTGTTGTTATTGGCACCCTCACTCGGCCTAGGGGTTAGACTACTTCTCCACTAAAGGAAACTAAGGGGACGTCGGTCAGCTATAGGTCCTTCCTTTCGAGCCCATCCACTCAAACACCTCCAAGAAGATGATATTAGCTGAGCTTCCGGAGTCAACCAGAATCCGCTTTACCTCGAAGTCATTTATTAGCAACTTGACCACGAGGGAAACATCATGTGGATATTGGATCCCATGAATGTCATCCTTGGTGAAGTAAATTACTTCCTCCATAGGAGAGTGCTTTGGCAGGTTCTCATCCTCGTGCTCGAACTCCCAAACTGAATTTCTGCCTACCAAAGTGTTGCATCCTACTACATCGTTGAACTGACGCAAATCGATCCCAATAAAAACTGTTGAGGGCTCAATTTGAGGGAGAGGCGTGTTCATGTTATGTAGGGTGAAGGTGCGGTTTTGCAAGATGGGGACTCCTGGCAAGGTCAAGGGCATGATAAACTACCTGATAGTCATAGAGGGGACCTCAGGGTGTGCTGCGAGTTGGTCTTGCCCCCAGTGGCTGAGTTGATGTTAACAGGAGTATTGCTAGAGGATTCCATTGAAGATATGATTGAGGAATGGATGTGAGAGCACAAGTTTCTATACAATGATCCCATAGACAGTGCCAATTGATAATGCACAACTTGGTGCTCCCCTGTTGGAGGGTAGCTTGGATGTCAAGCTAGTGAGTTCATCGGATTGATCTACAAAAAGACAGTATCAAAGTGCCCGGGCTGCTTTACCCGGGGTGGGAACTCCGATGCTTAAGTTAGCGAACCAGAGATTTTGGAGAGAGCTAAAGAGCGAAAGAGCAAAAGAGCTAGAAAGCAGCGAGAGTTAAATCGCGCGTACCTTCTCTGAGGGAGGGGACACCTTTATATAGGCACAAGAAACCGGGGGCTTCCTGTAACACGTTCGAGATTCCCAAGAAACCGTATCTACCATGTTCAGAGGAGATCTCTCAGTTAGATATGTGATCCACATAGAGGGATAAGGTCCATCCGATTAACTCTAATGTAGATGGTGCAGAAAGACGGGTCTAACAGCTGAGCATCATGATCCTGGAGAAGTCAAAGACGATAACCCGTTTAAGGAGGAGGTCACCCGAAAAGTCACTAGCCGAACTCAGGTCAGGTCGGCAGAAGCGGGTCGCCTCTCATGCTGACCTGACGTCTTGATGGGACCAAGGTAATCTGGTGGAAGCAGATCGCATCATACACCGATCTGAGGTCCCATCTAGTTGTTCGCAGTTTGGTCTACCAAGGTGATCCCGAGGTCACTAATGCAGTTGTAAAGTGTCCGAGGTGATCTGTTTATGTAGTGCCAAGGTGTCACCCAGTTGTTTTGCGATGTCACATGTCATGATATCTTTAGAGGACCAGATTACCCCTCATCACCTTATCTAATGTCCCTCCAATTGCCAGTGGACACAAGCTCATTTATGCTAGTAAATTTCCTTCCTCCTTAACAAGCCAAACTTTAAGCTTACCAGTTAGTCTTTTCTTTTCAAAATAAAGGTTGTTTGGTATAGATTGTAATTGGGTCATTTTTTTCAAAATAAAGGTTGTTTGGTATAGGTTGTAATTGGATCATTTTTTCAAAATAAAGGTTGTTTGGTATAGGTTGTAATTGGGTCAAAATAAAGGTTGCTTGGTATAGGTTCCAATCCCATTATTGAAACTTCAAATCTGAATTCGATCCAAATATGATATATTAGAGTTGGATTGGATTTGGATTTAATCTTTGTATTTTTGCTGTGTTTAAAAGTAAAGAAAGTTACAAGTTAAGAAGAGAACCAAACTTAACCGACATGTTTTTGCCTCATTGGGCATGTTTGGAGTTCTTAAGTCAATATTATTTTCAAAAATTTAATGGGAGGGCAATCCAATTCATGGCCTTGGTAGATGGCAACTCCTAAAACCCCATATGAGTTTTCGCTTTTCATGCTCAAAGTAGTCTAGCTCAATGGTAAATTATCAATTCATCGTCCTCAAGGTCTCAATTTGAACCGTCCAAAACCCTTAATACCAAAAGATAATTGAGGGGGGAGTTCGACAACATGGCATGTTGTTGAACTCTATTTTAGTTTTGAAAGGCAAAATCAAATTGATTTTATTTCCAAAAACAATGCATGTTTTGGAGAACATCGAGGAGGCATTCTACAATGTGAGTTGTTTTTCTTATTGTGAGTTTCAAAAAAATAAATCAAAACCATCTGGTTTGAAAACGGATTATTTCCCAAAGTAAAAAGACAGAAAACATGTTCCTGGTTGTATATGTATATTTTGTTTTCAAAAAATGAAACGCAAAAACATGTTTTGAATTCGTGGTTTCAAAAAACATGTTTTCATCTGGTTATTTAATATCATATTACATAAATCATATAATTTTTATATAGTTTATATTTTAAAAATCATTATTTTGATGGTTTCAAAAATATGTATTCGTTTTTCAAAAACAAGCCAACTTGCTTTTGCCTTTGAAAACAAAAAGAGACTTCAAAAACCTTTTTTTTTTTTTGCTGATTTGGTGATTTCAAAAACAAATAAAAACAAAAAAACTCATATTTTAGAGCACGCCCAAAATAATGGTTTTTAAAAACAAAAATACATTTTGTAGTGTAGATAGAAATTCTGTGAGTTATGAAATGTAATATTAAATAACTAGATGAAAAACATGCTTTTGGGTTTAGCTTTGAAAACAAAAAACAACCAAGAGCATGTTTTTGTGTGTTTTTGTTCTGGGAAACAATTTGTTTGAAAACCCAGCTGGTTTTGATTTGTTTTTAAAACCAGCAACAGGAAAGACAACTCAAATTGCATAACACTCCCCTAACTGAAACCAAAATTGTGGTATCGTGCCCACCCTAATTGAAATTTCGTTTTCATTGAAACATTGTAGTATCGTGCCCCCCCCCCCCCTAATTGAAGTTGCAGGGAAAGTTCATTGTTATTTCCGATATTTTGTAGTGTTGTCCAGATCTCTTCCTTTCTTGCCGAAACAAAACCATTCATATTGGGGAACTTCTCCAATGTAGATGCACTGATGCAGGATTTTGAACTTCTCCAAACTTTGTACTGTTGT
The DNA here is from genome assembly GCF_056320005.1 of Nelumbo lutea. Lineage (NCBI taxonomy): Eukaryota > Viridiplantae > Streptophyta > Magnoliopsida > Proteales > Nelumbonaceae > Nelumbo > Nelumbo lutea. The sequence continues at coordinate 36,117,323 of NC_142691.1, forward strand.
GCCCATCCTTTTCCTATCTTTTCCTTCAAACCAAACACAGCCTAATTGAAATTGCAGGAAAAGTTCATAGTTATTTCTGAATTATCTATTTATTATATCCATCTTAATCGAAGAATCAGCTCAGCAAATTTTTCTGAGTTATATTACTCCCTCGGCGTGAAAACTGACCTCTGATAGGGCCCGGCTGGATGAATAGGGCCACCATTTGGCGCATTTTTTTGGGAAGATCTTCTAGTAGCTCTGACATGTAAAAGATGCATTGAGCTTTTTGCATGAAAATCTGAGCAGCCGAAAGCATGTTTGGCACACATGCGTTTTTCCATGTCTTTCTGCGCGAGATTAAAATGCAAAAGAAATTTCATTTGGAACTTCTCGAAATCAGTCCAAAATGGGCTTTTGACGTCTTTTTGGCATTCTGCCTTTTAGTGATTAGATCTTCCGTACGCCAAACAGAAATAAACCGAAAATCAGTTTTTACGGCTTGTAAACAGCCGAAAAACCGCCGGAGAGATGTGTCAAACAGGCCCGATCAAGTTGTGGCTTAATGCAATTTAATGAGATCCATGGCATCCTCTCAGTAATGCGTGCTGTGCCCACCTTAGTCTCCTCGTGGAACAATTTTCTGACCGAAAGATTCTGAACAACTTAATCTGCAGCTCAGCTGCTTGGGTGCTTAAATTTTGTGTATTTACGAAAATATTCAACTCCATTAGGTGAACTCGGTTTCCATGAAATCATTCTTTTGCACAATAAGTTATTTTCACATTTATTCTGGAATGTAATACACAGCTGGTATCTGTTCTTCACAAAAATTCTGTACCTTAATTGGCTCAATGCACTGCAAGCAAGTTCAGTATCCTAAATCTGGAAGAAAAAAAAAAATAAAGCAAGAGCTGGTGTTTTTTTCTCCTCTTTTAGATAGAAAGGAAGAACTCGAGTTTGATTGACAAACTTGTTCAAGTAGTAATCCATGCTAAAAAGAAAACATCAATTCAGTATTAGACACAATCCAAAACATCAGCTCCTCCTATCAACATATGGGGTCTGATGAAACTGTGATTGTAGATTGTAGAACTAATTAAGCAGAAAGCAAATTTGTAGTTATCTTGGACCTCTCTGAGAAATCCGATAATATAAGCGTCAGTTAAGATTCCGGTATTGGAAACAAGGGCAGAAGCAGCGGATCAGGTGGCTACCAACGTTAACGACACATCCGAAAAGACCAGCTCTTCTTTCTGTTCGAGTGACAGATACAAGAGGTACGCCATAAACAGGGCTTGGAGCCATATATTGCTGATAGGAGGAGCTGACAGGAAAAGGAGAAAACAGAGTAGTTACCTCTGACGCAGCTTCAAACTGATGAGTATGAGATGCAGGAGGATCTGAACCACTAGGCGGCCACAACCCAGATACCGAAGCGGGCTCCTGCGTCGGATCAAAGTCCACCCAGGAAGGTAAAGGCGGAGCTGAGGGTTGATTTGAGCAGTAACAGAAGGAACAGTGGAGTGCTGGAGGAGGAGAAGGCTGAAGGGCATGAGTCTTTCTTTTCTTTTTCTTGTTTCTTGACCAGACTTTGAGCTTTTTGAGAACCTTTATCATTCTGTGATCTGAGTGGAATTTTGCTCGAACCTTGAAGGGGTTGAAGAGGCGAAGGAGAGTGAAATAGGTTATTTAAGAAGAGAAGAGAGCTTCAGGCTTCAGATCCTGCTATCAATCAGTTAAAGGAAACTGACCGTTGCTTCTCCTTTATTTGTTTTTAATGCGATCCAGCTAAACAAAACATGGGACCTTCTCCTTTATTTTCGGTCACCCACATGTGAACTTTGTGTTGCTTGTTCAAACGTTGGGCTTGATTTCAAAGAATCAATGATTTTGATTGGAGAGGCTCTGTTTGGATAAGCCTTTTTGCATTTGAGTTTTAGGCTTAGGCTATAAAATATAAAATTGAGCGGAAAAGAAAGGTTTTGAGCTTTTAATAAGAGTTTTTTTTTTTTTTGTACTTAATAAAACACACACACTAACATGCCAATCGAAACCACAACTCGGTTGGTTTTTAATAAGAGTTGGCACCAAAAAAAGAGCCTTTAATAAGATTTCTTTTTAAAAACTTTATAATATGAAACTTAAGTGCCTGTTTGGGATATAGATACATAGGGGGCAAGTCAGGCCGGGCTAAGTCGGGTTAAGGTCAACCCTAATTAGCCCAATCCGAAGCTTTCAGGTTGGATTTGGATCGGGCTAGGTTTGGGTTGGCCCAACTTTACTTTCATATGTCAAATGTCATGTAAAACTGAAATAGAAGGAGCCCTCTAATGTTCCTTAGCTTTTCATTTTCAGTAGAATATTAAATCATCTTAAGAAGAGCCCCTAATTGATGATTTATGGGTTTCTTCACAAAACTTAAATTAATTACATGTAGATGTTGGGCATGAATAACTAAAAGGCCTATTGAATTTTCTATGAATATTTACATAAATAATATTTAAATAATTTAATTTACAGTAATTATTAATAACTAATTTTACTCCAATTAAGTTTAAAATTATGAAAAATTCCCAATTAGTACCTTATACTTTGGGCGTAGAGTCATTTTGGTCCTCAAACTTTTAAATGCAACAATTCAATACCTGAACTTTTAAAATGTGACAATCCAGTACCTACCATTAACTAGTTGTTAAGCAGCCATTATAAGTGGCATTTGAAAAAGATAAAAATGCCCTTCAAGTGTTACTTAATTTTTTTTGTCAACCATATAAACGTTGACAAAAAATTAATAGTCCCAAATCTTTACATTTTCCATTCAAGAAAGTTTGGGTCACATTTGAGTGGGCATTTTGGTAACTCCAACTTTCTTGAATAGAAGAGGCAAGGATTTGAGATTGTTAGTTTTTTTGTCAATGTTTGGATGTTTGATAAAAAAAATTAGATGACACTTGAAGGACATTTGTATCCTTTTCAAGTGCCACTTAACAGCTAGTTAACAATAAGTATTGGATTGCCATGTTTTGAAAGTTCGAGTATTGAATTGTCACATTTTAAAGTTTGGAGACCAAAGTGGCACTAGGCCCAAAGTACAGGGTACTAATTGGGAATTTTCCCTTAAAGTTAAGTTACAGTAAATACTAAAGTTTAATTAAGTTAACTTTAATATAATTATTTTTCTTTTTATTTATTTTAATTTAAGATTAAGTAATTTCAATTTTAATTTTCATTGCTATAAGTTAATTATGTACTAGTATATCCTTTAATAATAATACACCTTATCCTATATTAATTGTAGCTTAATTAATATTAATAGGGAAATCTATGATGCCAAAAAAGACATGATAGCTGAAGAGTTTTGACCAATCCAAATCCACCCTTGAATTCTGATAAATACCACTTGATTGGTCACCGCATTTTATGATACCAGTTGATTGGTCACAAGCTTTTGGATATGATATCTTCCTGGTATCATAGTCGAACTCATAATAATATTAACCACAACACTTTCAACAATGTAAACCTAGGATCATAGTGATCTGTACATCTTCCTTATCGCTTTTACCCCTTTGTGGTATCATTAGAGTCAACAAACTTGGATTTGGAGGGTTTGATATTGAAGTCAAGAAGGCAAACCTAAACGAAGACACTACTTACATGTTCATCGAGATATAATTTGGCCGTGACCCTTCTAATCCTCATGATATTGTTGACCTTGAGATGTGGACAAGACCGAAATCGGAATCATCTATTCCTGGCATCTATTTGGTTTAGTCAGAAATCCGAATCCGATCTTGATTCCTCCTGCTGTTTGATTCAACTAGAAACTGGAAGCGGAATCAGCAAAAGTTTCCAATTTTACCCCTGTAAAAAGAAGCCCCATTAGTCCTCTTGCTCCAATTAAATCAAAAAATAAATATGATCCAGTATATTACGCACTTTCACTGCCACCCAGTTGGTTGACAGCTTCTACAAAGCACTCATGGAGGTCTGGGGTCCAACGCATACGTGGCTTGTATGGAACACCGGTGACTGATGAAGAAGAGCTAGCCACAGACGAAGGTTCTCCAGAAAGAAGGGGAATCTGCTGATGAACTTGAGGCTGCTGCACCAAGAAATTTTGAGGGGGTTTCAGTGCCTGATATGCTGTCTAAATAGAATCAGAAGAAAATAAAGGACAGACATGAGTTCCACAAGTACCCCTTTTTCTTTTTAAAAATGGATAGAAAAAGAAGATTTATAACCTTTACCCTACATATATACTGCAATACCTTTGGATAAATAATTAAAAAACTAACCTCTAGTTCAGTATCTGCAACATTGGTATCAGCAAGAAGGTCATTCCAACTGTCAAAGGGTCATCATCCCTGATTAATTGGTCTGCCCATTCCTGCCAATCACTTTGTTTTGTATTATCATCAGATGGCATGATACCACTGTTACTACTCTCTACTTGATTGTTCTGGGTAGGAACATTTTCAGGAAAATCAAGGAAACTCTGCAACTGATCTACAGACCAAGCAATATCGCTGTTCTCTTTAGGGTAATGATTCATTGGCCTAGATTGAAATACTCCTGAATGAGAAGAATGTGTTAGTGGCAAAGATATCCCCATCACTCAATGACTGAGAAATGAATGGAGCATTTGCAGAATGCCTCTCATGGGGTGCTGAAGAGAAATGGACATCAGTTGTGAACCCTGAAGCTGATGAAAACATGTGTCCAACCACCCCACTGTTGGAGGCCAATTGAGCTGCATGTGGAGGCACAAAATTTGCCATTATTTCCCTTTCCAATGAAACCAGTTGGGAATCTGGCAATTTGGGATACTTCTCTTCCAGAGGGGTGGAAAGAACTGGTAAAGATGAAGACATGGCTCCAGATGCTACCAAGTTACTGAGCTGCCTTGCACCATTCAGAGGTATCACTTGTGCTACAAAGAAGCAATAATGTGGGGGAGTTTCCTGGATACTTTGTTTTTCCCGGTGGCCATTCAGAGGTATCACTTGTAAAATTTAAAATCTATCACCAAAAATAGTTTCATAATTTTCATAGTTGTCTGATTTCTGATCAAGAGTTTACGTTCTATTTTCTGATCCTTGTATCTGCACTTTTTTGCCACCAATCTTTCCAGTGGCAATGGTCTTCCTTTGCCGTTGGGCCTTAGAACTTGGGATGTGTGCTCTTCTTTAGTTTATGATTTCCAATTTTCCACTTGTTTATAGGTGGTTGCTCTTTTTTTTTTTTTTTTTTTTGTCTAGCGAGTGAGCCTATCTTACCAGTGACCTGAATTCCATGAACATTTGTCCTCTACAAAGAGAAGGGAGATCTATCATATGGATGGCCGAGCGATGCAAGGCGGCTGGGTGAAATTTAAAAAATATTCTTTCTCCCTTCCGAGAATCACATTCCTTGTTTTAAAAAAACTGCATTTTTCAAGGTTCTTTCTCGAAATAAACCAAACTAGATTTGTAACCAAAAGAAATGGAGGGATATACCTGATACAGAATCCACAAACGTAGCTTCCAACATAGCTGTCCATGCCCAAAAAGTCACCAAATCCTGCTTCCACTGAAGAAGACATAGCTTAGGATGAATCAGGATCAACAAAGCAATTCTTCAGCAACAACTGCAATCCTTCAGCAATGATCGCGCAGGGGATGTGAGCACAACTTCATATCTGATTTTCCTAACAAAAATCAGAATCAAGAACAATTCTTGATCAGCCCAAGACTAGGGAGATCAAACTGGGTAGGGCGGCAAAAACAGAGGAAAGAACTGGATGCAATAAAAGTGTTTAAGAAAAGGAATTCGCCCTCTATTATAATCTTTCTGGATCAGCTTCCTAATCCTATTTGGAAAGGGTTCTTTGATCCAAATCTTTATTTAGATCTGAACTTTTAAGTGGATAAGACTTATCTTATCTTTTTGTTGATCCTGATCCAGATCTAATCTTAAATTCGCCCACTTTTAATTAATCTCGTTAATCCAGTTCGAAATGGGCTTTAGGCCCATTAAGTTATTAGGCTCGCTTCCCTTTTAATTTGCTGGCTAGCTTGGCTCTCTTTGTATGGCATGGGACCCTAACATTGATCTCCACAAAATCCATATGGGTGCAGCCTAGCCTCTGTTAGAAGGCCTGTTCGAATTCACTGTTGAACACAGTGAACCCCTGAGCCCATCAATGTGGGCTCTTAGCAGACCCAACATTTACACTAATTGGCCCAAGGACTATTTATATATCTGTATAAATATATTTTGCAAAACAAATTTCAAACACATTTGAAATCAACTGCCGGCAGTTTAGGTTTCAATCAGAGAAAGTGTTGTCCCCGATCATTCACTTTGTCCAACAAAGTGGCCGATTCTATCACTATGATCACCCACTCAGGTGAATTCTCAGACTGCCCCAACATACCCAGGCTTTGACTCCCGCTAAGGATCTCATTGATTGGCATATCAAATACAACCCAATCCAACACCTAGTACAATACCATAATCGAGTCTATGGGTTAGGTGTAACTTTTCAGTTTTGCCCATCTGTCTCCAAGGTCTATGGAATAACTAGAAAATGGTCTGGTTCAGAGTTTCAAACAAACCCACACTACATGTGCTTCTGGTCTCACCCTGGCAGTTGAGACAAATCACCCCAACCGACTTGACAGCTCATTAGTGTTAGCCTTCGCAAGATAAACCTCCCCAGGTCTATCCAACGGTTGTGAAGATTCTAAACTAACATGAGTCTCATTATGGTCCAGTTTAAGGGTATTACACAAAAACACACCAATTATAACATGAATCAATTATGTTCTATTATTCATTTACAATAAATGTCAAAAGTACATCAATCTAATTAGAGCTAAGGGCATACACTGTCTAATAGCTCCCACTTGCACTTAGGTCCAATCGGGTACAAGCCGGAGTCTCATACTTTTCACGTGTTTCTTAAACACTTTCTTTGTGAGTGGCTTAGTCAATGGGTCTGCCACATTCTTCGCTGATGCTACATTCTGAATCTGAATGTCCCCTCTACCAACAATCTCTTGCAATACATGGTACTTACTCTCAATGTGCTTTGACTTCGAGTGGGCTCGAGGCCCCCTAGCCTGAGCAATAGCTCCAGTGTTGTCACACAACAGTGGAATGTGTGATGTGCTGAATGGAACAACTCCAAATTCTTGAATAAACTTTTTCATCCAAACGGCTTCCTTGGCAGCTTCGCTTATGGCAATGTATTAGGCCTTGGTCGTGGAATATGATGTGGACCCATGTTTGTTGCTTTTCCAACTAATTGCACAAGACCTCATCGTGAAGATGTAACTAGATGTAGACTTTCTATCATTTGGGTCTGACTGAAAGTTAGCATCGGTAGACCCTATGATTTGTAGTCAACTACCATCGAATACCAAACAAAACCTTTTTGTCCTTTGAAGGTATTTAAGTATGTTTTTCACAGTTGTCCAATGCTCCTATTCTAGGTTTGACTGGTATATACTTACCACGCTCACTGCCTAAACAATGTCTGGCCACATGCATAGCATGGCATACACGATGCTCCCTACAACTAAGGCATAGGGAATCTCTCCCATGCCCTCAATCTCCTCGGGAGTCTTACGAGACATACCCTTGGAGAGAGTGACCCCGTGCCTAAAAGGGACAAATCCTTTATCAGAGTTCCCCATGCTGTATCTTTTGACAATCTTGTCAATGTAAGTAGAATAGGATAATTCTATTATCCTCTTCGATGTATCTCTATAGAGTCGAAGTCCTAAGATATAGGAGGCTTCTCCAAGATCTTTCATGGCGAATTGCTGCGAAAGCCACACCTTCACCGTAGTTAATATTCCAACATCATTCCTAATGAGTAGAATGTCATCTACACACAGAACCAAGAACGTAGCCTTATCTCCCACTAACTTACTATAAATACAGAGCTTATCCGGATTTTGCTCAAAATCAAACTATTTGGTGGTAGAGTCAAATCGGATGTTCCAACTCCTAGAAACTTGCTTTTCATAAATGAATCGATTAAGTTTACACACCATGTGTTCCTGACCTGCGGCAATCAAACCTTGCAGTTGCTACTTGTAGATATCTTCAGTAAGATCTCCATTCAGGAATGTGGTTTTGACATCCATTTTCCAAATCTCGTAGTCATGGTGCGCTGCTACAGTTAACAGGATCCTTATGGATTTAAGCATGGCCATTGGCAAAAGATTTCCTCATAATCAATTCCCTCTTTCTAAGTGTACCCTTTCGCTATAAAATGAGCTTTATAGGTCTCAATCTTCCAATCAGGGCCCTTCTTCCTCTTGAAGATCCATTTGCAATCAATTGCTTTCACCCCAAGGGGTAGGTCTACGAGAGTCTAGAATTGTTGGTTTTCACCGAGTCCATCTTGGCTTTCATGGCATCTACCCACTTCAAAGAATCTATGTCCAACATAACTTCCATATAAGTTAGGGGATCTTCCTCATTGATCGTGGCTTCCATCAAGTAACTTTCGTGATCATATCCGTAAAGAATTTGAGGCATAGAAAACCCAAGTAGATCTTCTAGGTTGGGCATTATATAGAGCCTGTGGGACATGTCCCACTACCCCTGGGATCTCCTCATCAAGACAACTTCCTGATGATGATTGTCCATGATGTAATATTCCTCTAGGAAGTAAGCATCTCAACCGCAAAATACATTTTACTCTTTTGGATCATAGAATAGGTAACCTACAGAGCTTTTGGGGTAACTTACAAATAGGCAAGGGCTGGTCTTGGATTCCAATTTGTTAGTACTTGTTCTTTTAACATGCACTAGACAACCCCAAATCTTCAAGTGTCTTACACTTGGTTTCTTACTACTGCATAGCTCATATAGAGTCTTAGGAATGGATTTGGTTGGAACCCGGTTCAGTATGTATATCGTAGTCTTTAATGCGTAACTCCAAAAAGATATTAGTAACTCTGAGTGGACAAGAAGTGAACAGACCATATCCAATAGAGTTTGGTTTCTCCTCTCTGATACATTATTTAATTGTGGTGTTGTAGGATGAGCTAATTGTGATACAATCCCATTGTCCTTTAAGTAGTCATTGAATTCGTCGGAGATATATTTGCCTCCTTGATCTGATCGAAGGGCCTTAATTTGTCTCCCCAACTGTTTCTCGACCTCTTGCCTGAACTCTTTGAACTTTTTAAAGGATTCAGACTTGTGTCTCATTAGGTACACGTAACCATACCATGAGTAATCATCGGTAAAAGTTATAAAATAAACGTGTTGGTTACATGTCCTAACATTCAAGGGACCACATAAATCAGTATGTATAAGGTCAAGTGTGCCTGTAGATCCTTCAGGCTTACCATTAAATGGTTGTTTTATCATCTTACCCTGAAGACAAGGTTCACAAGTTGAAAGATCTTCTACAGTTAGAAAATCCAAAGGACCATCCCTACCAACCTTGTGATATGATCTAGATTAATGTGGCCAAGTCGGTAATACCACAGGCACATGGGATTAAATGTATCACAAGTCCTCTTCTTGGAGATTATCTCCGATGTAGTTTCGGTAATTTTTGTCTCTAGAGAAGGATGGAAAACATAGAGACCGTTCTCAAGTTCTCCGTATGTAAGGAATTTGTTATTCCATTTAATAGTAATCATATTACTGAATAGGATGGAATAACCATCCGTGCACAATTTTGAGACTGAAATAAAATTTCTTCTTAAATTAGATACGAAAAGACAATCTTTAAGTACAATTTTTCCTTCTCGGAAAACTAGTTCTACAGTTCATATGGTTGTAGCTACAACTGTTGTAGAAGTCCCCAAATAGAGCATCACTTCTCCATCACTCAGTCTTCTTCTTATCTTGAACTCCTACAATGAGTTACATGTATTAGTCTCTATGATAAAATATTCAAAATTACCTTGCTTCTTAGTCTCCAAAAATTGAGGACAGTTCCTCTTCTAGTGACTGGTCTATTTGTAGAAGTGACAAGCATCCGATGTCTTATCTTTCTTCAGTTTTTTTGTTTTGTTACCCTTTTTAAGTCTTCGTTTTAGCCTTTTGCTTTTTTTGCTCGATTTGCCACCTTCAACAAGCATGGCTATCAACTTATCCTTCTTAATCAGTTATTCAACCCTTTGCAACATATTGATGAGTTCCTGAAGGCTAACGTTTAGATTATTCATGTTGTAATTCATGATAAACTGATTGAAGGACGAAGGTTGAGGACAACATCAATTTTAGTGTCATGATCTATCCATGACCTGAGAGCCTCCAGTTCATTGATGTAACACATCATCTTTAGACAATGGTCATGAACTTGTTGGTTCTTGGTCATTTGTGCGGTCATAAACAATTTTAAGACATTTTGTCGAGTAGAACAGTTTTGCTCTTCATACATAGTCTTCAGACTATTCAATATATCCTTGGACACATCGATCTTATTGAATTGTCATTGTATCGGATTGTCTAAAGAGGCTATAATATAACACCAGGCAAGAGATTTTTTCTCTTCCCATTCTTGATACTCTCTTTTTCGGGCCTCAGAAGCCCTATCACTCGGACAATCCGGAGTAGGGTTCTTAGCAATTTTGTCCAATTTCTCGGACGTCAAAACCAACATAAGGTTTCGGAACCAGTCAGCATAATTAGGGCCCTTGAGTTTGTTATCATCCAACAATTTGGTGAAGTTTCCATTTGCCATTTCTAGTAAAGGCAGGGCAGATTTGTAAGTCCACAACCTAATCGATTCATGTCAGCACATAGAAAGGGCTTTTAATCTATGTTCAATTTCCATTTTGGGCATCTCTGAGATTCCCTCCAATCTCAGTGACAGAGACAGTTGTCTCTAGAAATGTGGGAAACCACATTGGGTGCATGGAGCCAACTGTTTCAGCTGCAAAACCCCATCACTTTCTGTGAAGGATCTCATCCACTCATCTTATGAGCTTTCCCTTTGGCCTCTGTTAGACAAGGTTCTTAGCCATTTTAGGTTAAAACTTTCTATCTAGTAAATGCTCACCCATCATGTTCGTGAATGCCAATGTACTGTGAGAGAGTCTTCCATTTTAGGATAGGCCCCTACCACATTGGTCTATGACACCCCTATCATCTCATGAAGCAATTCAGCCAACTGCATTAGCAGATGGATAACCCAATTTTATGGTGCATCCCCACCCACCAATACAGTCAACATTCATACTAATGATGGAAGATCTTTAGAGAATTCATCATATGGAATTCCTTATCATATGCACTTATGTTTAATGGAGGGATAAAAAAAAACTCCCTATATTTGATTTAGGTCAAACCAAAGTGGCTCCCACTTGGGGAAAAAACTAGTGTGGGGCCCACTACGTAGGGAGATCATCCAATGATCTTAAGGACACAATGGCAATGATGTGCATTCAGCCATGGTATGCGTAAGAGCCACTATCGAATCAGCATGGGCCAAGTGCTTATGACCCATGTTCGTAGCACATCACACATCCCATACATCACATGCACGAAATCCATAATAGATCCAATCAATTAAATAACTATAAAACCCATAAATAAAGCCCATTTAATTCCATAATATTTACCAATTGATATTAACTAGGTATATGGGCTGAATTGCAAAGAGCAGTTCAGCCCATATAGCATTTATGCTGAATTGGGCTAAAGCAGTTTTAACAATTTAAAATCGGATTTTACAGATGTGGGCTGAATTGTATCTTGCAATTAACCATCAATCCCTTGGCCCATATAGAAAATTTTAGGGCTGAGAACAGCCCCCATCGAACCATAGATTCGGTCCAACCAATTTGGTCCAATTTGGTTCGAATGGGTCTAGGGTTTGAGGTTTAATTCAAGATTTAATTCAAGAAGATGATATGAAATTAAACAACTGATACATGACAATCAAGAATCAGTAAGAGGGTTGTTCATATGACTGCTACCCTGCAAAACAAAGGTCAGTTCACAGTATACAGTTTCCAAAACTGTAAATCGCAGATTGCTGAACCCGAATCTGCGAAATTCTCTCCCTTGCGCTTTCTGCTTCGTCTTTGAATGAAATAAAATAGGAAACCTAACTTTTCTATTAATATTACATCAAAATCAAATTCCTATACATTTCATCTAAAAATTAAAAATAAAATTAATTACAGACCAAAATTGCATAGAACAAATCAGCAATGGCGTAAATTTCTTACACAAATAAAGAATTCGATCTCCACTATACGAACAACCTAAAATCCAAGAAAAATATATAGAATAGTTCTAAATATTAATTAGATTAATAAAGATTTACTTTCATATCATTCTCCCAAAAACTAGGAACTGATTTCCTAGAAGAACGTTAACTGCGCAAATCAGGTAAAACGCCTTCTGCCCATTTGCGCAGATCTAGATCTAGTTTAATTTGGTTCAAGATTTGAACTTGGTTCTGATACCACTGAAGGGATGAGAGATCCATTGTGTGGATGGCCGAAACCTACAAGAAGGTTGGGCAAAGTTTCAAAATTTTCTCTCTCCCATCTGGAAATCGCATTCCCTATTTTAGAAAATTGCATTATCAAAGATTAATCTTGAACCAAACTGGAGCAGATCTGAAACCAAAAGAGAGGAGAGGGATATATCTGATACGTAGTAATCGTAACTCCCAATAAAGGTGTTCACGCCAAGGAGAAAACCAAAAACTGCTTCCACTGAAGATGACACTGTGTGAGGTGAATGGGGTAGAGGGTTAGTGAGCACGACTTCAGATTGCTTCTTCTACCAAGAAGCAATATCAAGAACAATTCTTGATCACTCCCACAAGTGGAGATCAAACTGGGTAGGGGCTACAAGAACAGGGAAGAACTCTGTAGATTGTTATGTTTTGTCTGGGTGTCTTTGCATGTTCGCCTTGCTCTCTTATTTATAGCCTTAAAAAGACAACCTCATAATCTGATTAGGAGTTTCCTGATCCAAATCTTTATTTTGATATTGATTCTTTAAGTGATAAGAATAATCCCTTATCTTATCTGAAGTTTAAGATCAGCTTAATCCTAATTAAATTATGAGTTTCCTTATTCAAACATTTATTTGGATCTAGACTCTTTAAATGGATAAGACTTATCTTCTTATCCTTATCTGCTGATCCAAACCCATATCTGCCCATATTTAATTAATCTAATTAACCCAGTTCGAAACTGGGCTTTAGGCCCATTAAGTTTATGTGCTCACTTAACCTCTTAACCTACTGCCTAATTGGCTCTCCTTGTATGACATGGGACCCAAACATTGATCTATATATTAGTCACATGGGTTCAGCCTAGCCTTTGTTACAAGGCCACTATAAGAGACATTGAACCCTTGAGTCCATCACCATGGGCTCTTAATGGACCCAACATTTACACTAAATGCTCCTTGGGTCCAGCCACCTTACAAAAACCCAAGGACTATGGCCAGATGCAAGATTAGCCCATTATGTATTACCCTCAATAGTCTTACACTTAACCTCTCAGCCCATAATGATCAAACACTGCCCGACAAGAGATGACATCTCCCTCGACTATAAGGAACAATGTTGCATTCTTTACTCACATGGATCTTGGGAATTAAAATATTTTGCAAACATTTCAAAACCATAATATATATGTATATCTTTATATAAATATATTTTGCAAAAACAAATTTCAACAGTTGAAATCAACTGTCAGCATTTCAACTTCCTGATGATGATCAACTACTCCTGGGCTCTCCTCATCAATAACAACTTACTGATGATGATTGTCCAAGATATAATCTTCCTCTAGGAAGTAGGCATTTCGACTGCAAAACACATTTTGCTCTTTTGGATCAGAGAATAGGTAACCTATAGAGCTTTTGGGGTAACCTACAAATAGGTAAGGGCTGGTCTTGGATTCCAATTTGTCATCACTTGTTCTTTTAACATGCACTGGACAATCCAAATCTTCAAGTGTCTCACACTTGGTTTCTTACCGATGCATAGCTCATATGGAGTCTTAAGAATGGATTTGGTTAGAACCCAGTTCAGCATGTATATCGTAGTCTCTAATGCGTAACCCCAAAAAGATATAAGTAACTCTGAGTGGACGAGAAGTGAATGGACTATATCCAATAGAGTCCGATTTCTCCTCTGTGATACACCGTTTAATTGTGGTGTTGCAAGAGGATCTAGTTGTGATAGAATCTCATTGTCCTTTAAGTAGTCTCTGAATTCGTCAGAAAGATATTCGCTACCTCGATTTGATTGAAGGGCATTAATATGTCTCCCCAACTATTTCTTGACTTCTTGGCTGAAATTTTCAAAAGATTCAGACTTGTGTCTCATTAGGTACACGTAAGTATACCGTGAGTAATCATCGGTAAAGGTTATAAAATAAACGTACTGGTTATGTGTCCTAACATTCAGGGGGCTGTCAAGTGTGCTTGTAGATCTTTTAGGCTTACCAATAAATGGTCGTTTTGTCATCTTACCCTGAATGCAATGTTTACAGGTTGGAAGATCTTCTACAATTAAAAAATCCAAAGGACCACCATTTACCAACCTTGTGATACGATCTAGATTAATGTGGCCAAGTCGGTAATGCCATAGGCACATGGGATTAAATGTATCACGAGTCCTCTTCTTGGGGATTATCTCTGACATAGTTTTGGTAATGTTTGTTTCTAGAGAATGATGGAGAACATAGAAACCGTTCTCAAGTTCTCCATATGTGAAGAATTTGTTATTCCATTTAATAGTAATCACATTACTGAATAAAATGGAATAACCATCCATGCATAATTTTGAGACAGAAATCAAATTTTTTCTTAAATTAGGTACGAAAAGACAATCTTTAAGTACAATTGTTCATTCTCTGAAAACTAGTTCTACAGTTCCTATGGTTGTAACTACAACTATTGTAGAAGTCCCCAAGTAGAGTGTCACTTCTCCGTCACTCAGTTTTCTGCTTATCTTGAACCCCTACAGTGAGTTACACATATGAGTTGAAGCCCCGAAGTCAATACACCAAAAAGTAGAAGTGACCAATAAATTGGTCTTTATGATAAAATATTTGAAATTACCTTGCTTCTTAGTCTCCAAAAATTGAGGACAATTCCTCTTCTAGTGGTCGATCTATTTGTAGAAGTGACAAGCATCCGATGCATTATCTTTCTTCTGCTTTTTAGTTTTGCTACCCTTCTTCTGAGGCTTCTTCTTAGCGTTTATCTTTTTCTTGTCCGATTTGCCACCTTTAACAAGCATGGCTATTGGTCTGTCCTTCTTTATCAGTTCTTTAGCCCTCTTGAACATATTGTTGAGTTCATGAAGACTAACCTTTAGCTTATTCATGTTGTAATTCATGATAAACTGATTAAAGGAGGGAGTCAAGAAGTTTAAGGTGTCATCAATTTTGGTGTCATCATCCAACCCAGACCCGAGAGCCTTTAGTTCATTGATGTAACTCATCATCTTAAGACAATGGTCATAAACCTATTGGTTCTCAAACATCTGTGTGGTCATAAACAGCTTGAGGACCTTTTATCGAGTAGAACGATTATGCTCTTCATGCATGGTCCTCAGACTATCCCTGATATCCTTGGACACTTCGATCTTATCGAACTGTCTCTATATCAAATTGTCTAAGGAGGCTATGATATAACACCGGGCAAGAGAGCTTTTCTCCTCCCATTCTTGATATTCTTTCTTATAGGCCTCAGAAGCCCTATCACCCGGACGTTTCGATGCAAGGTTTTTGGTTACCTTGTCCAATTTCTCGGACGTCAACACTAGCATAAGGTTACGGAACTAGTTAGTGTAGTTTGGGCCCTGAACCTTGTTATTATCCAACAGTTTGGCGAATTGTCCGTTTGCCATTTTTGATAAAAGGCGATGCAAATTATTAATCCATGACCTAAATTTGATTCATGTTATTTACATAGAAAAAGTTTTTAATCTATTTTCCGTTTCCATTTCTTCATCTCTGATATTTCCCTCCCATCTTAATGACGGAGACACGGTTATGTCTCTAGATATGTGGGAAATCACATAGGTCCATGGAGCCAACTGTTTCAGCTACAATGCCCCACCACTTTCTATGGAGGATCATATCCACTCATCCTATGAGCTTTCCCTTTGGCCTTTGTCAGACAATGTTCATTGTCATTTTAAGTTAAACATTTCTGTCCAATAAGTGTTGACCCGTCATATTCATGGACCCCAATGTACCATGAGAGAGTCTTCCATTTTAGGATAGGCCCCTTCCACATCGGTCTATGATGCCCCTATCATCCTATGAAGCAACTAAACAGATTAGATCAGTAAATGGATAGCCAAATTTTATTGTGCATCTCCTCATTACTAATGCAGGCCATCTTCATGCTAATGACAAAAGGCCTTTAGAGAATTCAACATATGAATTCACCTATCACATGCACTCATATGTTTGGAGGGAACAAGTTGAAATGTCCCTAGATCTGATTTAGGTAAAACAAAAGTGATTCCCACTGACTTTCTTAAAGTCAAATTCAAATGGGCCTAAACGGATTAGGGTTCTGCACGATTCTTCTTGGGGAAGAAGTTGATCTGGGCTCATTGAGAATGGAGATCATCCAATAATCTTAAGGGCACAATGGCAATGATATGCATTCAGCCATGATGTTCACAAAGAGACACTAACAAATAAACATGGCCCAAGTGCTTATGGCCCATGTACGAAGCACATTACACATCACATACATGCATATGCATGAAATTGATCCAATCAATTAAAAGAACCGTAAAACCCTAATTAATTAAAGTTAACACATTATCAGTCCATTAAGGCCCATAATATTATCCAATAATATTATCTAGGTACATGGGCTAAACTACAAAAGGCAGTTCAGCCCGTATATTTGTTATGTTAAAAGTGGGTTGATTTTGTTTTAACTTATAAAAATTGGGTTTTACAAGTGTGGGCTGAATTGAATCATGTGATGGCCCATCAGACCCTTGGCCCATGGGGCTGAGAACAGAACCCATCGAACCATGGGTTTGGTCCAACCAATTTGGACCAAACTAGGTCAAATCGGCCTAGGTTTGGTGTCTAAAACACGATCCAATTCACAAGAATATGATCTAAAAAATAATTAAAGCCGAACAAGACAATCAAGATCAACAAGAAATGAAATCAAAGGGCTATAGTGTGATGATCTTGGACAATCTGCAAACCTGCAAGAAACAAATTAATCGCAGATAGTAGACTTGATTTCTGTAAATCACAGATTGCAAATCTTGTATCTGTGAAATTTCTTCTTCTCCTCCGCGTGCTCCAACAGTTCTTCGGATGTAAAAAAATTAAAAAAAAAACCCTAATTTTCTACTAATTACATCACATTGAATCCTATACAGTTTGTCTTAAAAATAAAAAATAAAAATTATTTACAGACCAAATCGAATAGAATAAAAAAAAAAAGCAGGGTGCACTAATCTTGGTGCCATAAAGATTTTGATCTCCATCACACGTACAACACAAAATTCAAGAAACAACCGCAGAACTATTACCGATTTCTCAAAAAATGCCAATCTGCGCAAATAAGGTAGAACAGTTTCTACCGATTTGCGCATGTTCAAATCAGATCTAAAGTTGTGCTCTAATACCACTGAAGGGAAGGGAGGTCCATCATATGGATGGCCGAATCATGCAAGGTGGCTGGGTGAAATTTCAAAATTTTCTTTCTCCCTTTCGAGAATCGTATTCGCTGTTTTAGAAAACTTGCACTTTTCAAGGTTCGTTCTTGAAACAAACTGGACCAGATCTGTAACCAAAAGAAAGTGAGAGATATACTTGATACAAAATCCATAAACGTAGCTCCCAACCTAGGTGTTCACTCCCAAAGAGGTCATCAAATCTTGCCTCCACTAAAGATGGCATAGCTTAGGATGAAGCAGAATCAACAAAGCAAATCTTCAGCAAGAACTGCAATCCTTCAACAAGGATCATGCAAGGGATGTGAGCACAACTTCATATCTGATTTTTCTATAAAAAATCAGAATCAAGAACAATTCTTGATCAGCCCAAGACTAAGGAGATCGAACTGGGTAAGGCGGCAAGAACAAAGGAAAGAACTGGATGCAGTAAAAGTGTTTAACAGAAGGAATTCGCCCTCTATTTATAACATTTCTGGATCAACTTCCTAATCCTACCAGGAAAGGGTTCTTTGATCCAAATCTTTATTTGGATTTAAACTCTTAAGTGGATAAGACTTATCTTATCCTCTTGTTGATCCAGATCCAAATCTAATCTCAAATTCGCCCACTTTTAATTAATCCCAGTTCGAAATGGGCTTCAGGCCCATTAAGTTATCAAGCGCACTTCCCTTTTAATTTGTTGACTAGCTTGACTCTCTTTGTATGGCGTGGGACCCTAACATTGATCTCCACAAAAGCCATATGGGTTCAACCTAGCCTCTATTATAAGGCCTGGCCGAATTCGCTATTGAACACAATGAACCCCTGAGCCCATCAATATGCCCTCTTAATAGGCCCAACATTTACACTAAATGGTCCTTGGGTCTAGCCACCTTATGCAGGCCCAAGGACTATGGACTTAAGTGAGATTATCCATCAGTTATATAAATCCTAAATGGTCTTACACTTAACCTCTCAGCCCATAATGGTCGAACACTATCCGGCAAGAGAGGACATCTTCCTCAGTTACAAGGTACAATGTCAAACTCTCTACTCATGATGGATCCCAGGAATTAAAACCTTTACAAGCATTTTTCATGAAAACATAATATATAAATATATCTGTATAAATATATTTTGCAAAACAAATTTCAAACACGTTTGAAATCAACTGCCAACAGTTTAGGTTTTCGTAAGAGAGTGTTGTTATCGATCATTCACTTTGTCCGACAAAGGGGATGATTCTGTCACTATGATCACCCACTCAGGAAAATTCTCATACTGCCCCAACATACCCAGGTTTTAACCCCCACTAAGGATCTCACTTATTGGCATCTCAAAAACTGTCCAATCTAACACTTAGTACAGTACCATAATCGAGTCTAGGGGTTAAGTGTAACTTTCCAGTTTTGCCCATCTGTCTCCAAGGTCCAGGGCATAACTAGAAAATGGTCTGGTTAAGAATTTCAAACAAACACATACTACATATGCTTCGGGTCTCACCCTATCAGCTGAGACAAGCCACCCCAATCGACTTGGCAGCACATTAGTCTCAGCCTTGGCAAAATAAACCTCCCCAGGTCTTTCCAACAATTGTGAAGATTCTAAGCTAACATGAGTCTCATTAGTGTCCAATTTAAGAGTATTATACAAAAACACACCAGATATAACATGTATTAATTATATACTATTATTTATTTACAATAAATATCAAAATTACATCAATCTAATTGGAGATAAGGGCATACACTGTCTAACACTCTAATGGTTATTTTATAGATGCAATGTTTATTTTCTCCATGAGATCTTTTACTTTTTGTTCTCTTGCAGAAAAGTAATGTCCATTTAAAGCAGAGATTGATTGTTAATAGTTTTTTTTTTCTTTCTAATGATTGGCAGCTTGAAGAAATTGGAGTAGTTTCTCATCAGTATGACAAAGACTTGACAGACTCGGGGAATATAAAATGGAATTATTCGAAAAGTAATTGAAGAAATTGGAGTACCCACATCTTCTCTTGTTAAGTTACAACAACTTTGCTGAATTGGGGAATAACTTCTTTCACTTTATTCTTTGCAATAAAATTGTATTTTATGTTGCTTCTAATATCTGATTGTGTTAAATCAATGGTGATTGTGGTTTCATCTTTATCTCCCTTTCTTGTTATTTAATGGAATTGTATTGCACATGCATTTATTGCTTTCATGGCAGTATTCATTCCCTTTCGTTCTCTCACATATGAGCAGAGGTAAGGTTTTGTGGTTGTGCTCTATCTAGATTGTGCTACTATAATAATAAAAGTACCTTCCCTTCTTTTTGTGGGTGCAATACATGGCAAACTTCTGCCTTGTATTAAGAGAAACATCATTAATATATGAGTATGGATTTCATCAAGCAGTTTCTTCTCATGACAATGACCTTGACATTCATATTTGTATAATCATAATTTGTTATATACCCACCATATTCTTTACTTGGAAAGCAGGTTTGGAAATGATCACTTTGTGCTCTCAAACATCTTATCAGCCCTGCAAGTAATGATAATATGATTGCTTCTTTTGTCTTAGGAATAAAGATCTTATTTCCATTTTTTCCTATTTCATTCAATGACTTGAGATGTTTTTATAAGGTTGGTTTGCTTTAATTTGGATTCTCTGCTCCAGATTGCTTGATTAATTAATTAATTTATTATTTAATTTTTTATTGGAAATGGTAACTTTTTTCATTAATGTTTAAGGAGATTAAGTACAATTATCACCTTCATAAGGAAGGTGAACCCTCAACAAAAATTAAAAACACACCCAAAAAAGGTTCCATATTCTCTTTTATGGTGTTTTATGGCTATGTTTCTTTCCATGTAAAAGAAGTGGAAGACAAAGCTTTGTCCATGAAAGAGGTAGACATGCAACTGAAAATTTACAGGGTGAAAACATTGCTGCCTATTTTACCGTGAAACAAATGTAATCATAAGATATACATAAACAAAGAACAAAAACACAAAAGGTTTGCTCAAGGCTGCACCTACTGAACATGTCAAGGTGTAACCCTTTCAAAATAAACATTATTCTTTTTTTTTTTTTCTTGTGGCGGGTGGGGGGAGGAAGTAGGAGAAATAAACACTATTCAATTTTCTTGTTCTTCCAGAGAAGCCAGCCATGTTTCATTGGAGCTTAACGCTTCATTGGAGATTGAAGGAGTTTGTAAGCCAAACTGATCGAAAAGACTTTCATTCCTTCCCTAAGTCCTCAATTATCACACTAGCTATTAGCTCCATGTTCCCCAAACTACAGGCAAAAATGTTGTCAAATATTGACACCAAAGCAGTAGCGACTTCAATCGGAAAGTTGGTTACAGTTAATGTGGTCACCGGAAAACCAACAGACGGTGATTTGTTGCCAAATGTGGGATTGGACCAACTGCATGACAGTGCCACGGATTTGAATGGGGCTTTAAATCAATCAATCTTCCTATTCCATTTGAGATTTTATGAATAACAGAAGAGAGAGAGAGAGAATCTTTTCTTTTTGGGGATTGAAAGGAAGAATGGGGCTTTAAATCAATAAAGGGTGCTTAGGGGAGAGTTACAGAGTTAGTCTAGGAGTGGTAAATCTAGATTTCATCCTCATAACTCTGCTTGCACAAGCAACTATCACAACTATCATAGAGTTGAAAAACCCTTCTCACAACTGTCACAGATCGATTTAATCAAAGCGACAAATTAATCAATGGATTATCAATTATGAGCTATACTCATTGATTGCCTAGATTTGGTGCGAAAAACTCGTTAATGTTAGCAGCAGAAGTAGATCGATCCCAAATAGAGTAGGAATAGATCTACAAAACATAAAACCACATTTCAGATAGTGAAAAAAAAAAAAAGGAGGAAGAGGAAGCGAGGAAGAAGATTCAATCAGAGCAAGCTGTTGATTTCGAAGGAGGAGGAGGAGGAAGATGAGGAGGTGGTGGAGGAGAATGGTTCAACAGTGGTCTTACCTCGCCAGAGGTTGGTTTAGCTCTCTGTTCGGCGATGGAAGAAGGCTTGGAGTTCTCGCAATCCCTTGTTTCGTCTCTCCAATTTAGATTGGAAACGGGGAAACTCCAATCTCTGTTTCGTCCCTTTGACTAGATTGGAAATGAGGAGGGCAATTTTGCCCAAAAAAAAAAAAAAATCACAAGCCGGAATGGGAATCACATTCCCTGAGGAGGTGTCGGGAATGGCCATTCCCCATACGAGGGCCTGGAATGGGAATGGGATTCCCATTCCAATCAACCAAGCACTTGGAATGAGAATGGGTCATTTCGATTCTGATTCCAGGCTCTTATTCCCTCGAACCAAACAGACTCTTAATATCACCCACACCCCTGGCCCAATCCAATGTTTAAATTCTTCTATTTACCATCTTCATATAATATTTGTCACTTCGTTTTTTAACAATTTTATTAATAACAATTATTTTATTAGTTATTAATTATATAATCAACTCTTAACGGTTCAATCATTTTCTTTCCAATTATTAAGCTAAGTTAATTATTTTTAATAAATTAGGTAAATTATATAGCCATTTTAGAAATCACTTATAATTGTTTAACCAAATTATATTCCTTTTATCCATTTAATAAATATGTATTCATTTTATATTATTTAATCATTTTTATAACTTATTCTATTATCTTTCTATTTATTTAATCATCTTTGAATATTTTAATCATTTCTTATTGTTTAACTATTTTATTTAAGTTACTTAAGTAACATGCACAAATGGGGGATGCTTATGAAGGGCTTTCATGTTGTTACTTGTTAGATAAATAAAAGAAAAATAAAAAAAAAGAATATTTAAAGGGGGTCTAGGAGAGAAAAGAGGGACAATGACTTATGTTGCCCATATAGTCACTACAGGAAAAAAGGCTCTTCGTGTTCTTAAACGTCACCAAAATCTAGCAAAACATCGCCAAAATGTTTTTGTCACATTTGCATCATCGTCATGATTGTGAATGTCATTAAAAGTTTTCCTGACGATTTTGTTAGATTTCACGACATTTTGCAAATGTCACTAAACTTTTACAAAATTCATATATTTTATACAATAGCGACATTTAAATTTCTTTTGGTGATACTTAGCATTATTTTTTGGTGACATTTAATAAATGTCACCAATAAAAATATTTTTTATGATGTTTCTTAAACGTAGCCTAACAAATAATTTTAACAACATTACATGTGTCACAAAAAATAAATTTTGGTGACATTTGCCTAATGTCACTAAAAAGGTAAACTTAAGGCACATTAATATTTATGGTGACATTTGGAAAAATACCACAGAAATTATTTTTAGTGACGTTTGTTAATAACTGTTGCCAAAAGGTTATATTAAGTTTTGATGACATTTATTAATAAATGTCACTAAAAATTGAAATGGCTTCATCAACCATCCCTTCCAGCATAATACCTATAGACCAACAATGTCTAAATGAACCTGTTCTCAAATATGACCTATTTTATTAATTTATATACATGTAAAAATTGAATAATGGAGATGCATTAAACACTAAAATTCAATATTAAAAAACATAATGTGTGTTTACAATCAAAGTGTTATTTACGTATTGAAACAAAGAAAGTTAAAATAACACAATAAAAATCTCATTAGAAGAGGGCCTTTCTCTTCCCCTTTCCTTTCCTCTTTTCCTTCCCCACTTCCACTGCCTGCACTTGAGATGAATATATTATTGGATTGAGCATTTATTGCAAAAGAAAAAAATGAATATAAAATAATATTATTTACATGATAAAAGATGTGAATAAATAAAAAATAAAATCAAGCTTGTAATAATTTACTAGGCTTGTTAGTGGTTCTTCAATAGTGTCATTGGCATTTTCTACATCCCGAATTGGACTAGTTACTGATCCATGGTCACTCTGCACATGAAAATAATAAAAAAATATTTTAAAAACAAGATAAAATATAAAAAATATAACATATAAAAACATGATAAAAGTATTCACATTTTATAAAGTGGTATAGATTTGGTCTTAATATGTTAGATTCAGTTGAATCTTATCAATGGTGTTAGTTTAATGAGGTTGATTAAAGTTAGGTTTAATTAACTGAATTTGAAGTAAGCAATATTGACTTCTTATGAAACTAGGTGTTTTACGTTGGTTTAGATTTTGTTGGAGTGTTTCCTAGAAGTTCTAGAGTTAGTTTAGTTTAAAATTATTGCAAGTGAATTGGATTGAAATAGTTTAGATGAATTAGCTTGGTTTGAGTTTGGATAGGTTAAATTGTAATTAATCTTGGAGAATTTGCGCTAGTTTATACTGATTGGAATTGATTTCTAGTGGGTAAACATGGGTGGTGAGTTTTAGATGATTATTTTAAATTTGAGTTAATTGTCTATTGGAAGTGGGTTATTAGATGAATTGATCAATTTTTAATAGAATTTAGTTAAATATGGCAGGTTTTAGGTAAGTGGATCAATTTTAAGTGGGTTTAGTTAGGGATATTAGGTTCAAGTTGATTAATTTATAATTGACTTGGCTTTCTAAGGATGATAGAATCTAGCTCAGTTGGTTAATCTAAGAATGGTGAAATCTAGGTGAGTAGGTTAATTTAGAGTGGGTTTGGCTTAGGAGGCCGGGTCCTAGGTCAGGTGATTAATTTTGAATTGGTTTGGCTAATTAGGGCTAATGGGTTCTAGGTGAATAAATCAAGTTTAAATTGCTTAAGCTAATGGAGGTGGGTTACAAGTGAATGGGTTAAGTTTGAGTTGGTTAAGCTAGAGGTGATGACCTACATGGATTATTGGTTTGAATGGATTTAGGTAGGTTGGGTTTAATTCTAATAGGCCTGAATAGGCCAGTTAGGTTTGGTTGAGTTGGATTGGGTTGAGGTGTAATAAGTTTAGGTAGCTTTGATATATGTAGGCCTAATTAACTTGGGTGGATTTAGCTTTTATAGGTCCATGTGAGTTATTAATTTGGTACTCGTGGGATACAATTTGGTTGTTTTGGTTATTGTAGATTTTAGAGGTTTGGATTGAATTATGTTCTAAGAAGAATAAATGAATTGAATTAAGTTAAATTTGGTGCTTTAAGTGTTCAAGGTTAGGTTAGATTGGCTTCTTAAAGATACAAATAAATTGGGTTAGGTGACAAGTGTTGAAAAGTTTGAGTTTGATGGACTTCTAGTAGGCATAGGTAAATCATATTGGATTGGGTTAGGTCTTTATAGAAAGGTATGGACACCTACAAAGAAAACAGCACTTCTATATTCATTCACATCAACCCAACTACAAGTGATCCTCACCTCATGATACATATTTTCAACAACCATCATCACATCCATCATTCATTATTTTTGCAATCATAATGCACACATCAGCCATCATCACGTCCATCATTAAATTGATTTGGCTAGGTAAGGTTGGTGGGTTTTAGATGAATGAGTGAAGTTTAAGTTGTTTAGGCTAGTTGACATGAGTAAAAAGTGAATGGCTCAAGTTTGAGTTGGTTAGGCTATGTTTTTGGTTAGTTTAGGTTTGGTCGGAGTGTTTCCTAATGGGTATATAGATGGTTTGGTTTATAATTGGTGCAATTGAGTAGGGTTGAAAGGGTTTGAATGAGTTTGGTTGATTTGAGTTTGGTTAGGTTGATTTCTAATGGATCTAGGAGAATTTGGGTTGCTTTGAGTTGATTAGGATTGATTTCTAGTAGGTATAGATAAATTAAGCTAATTTTGAGTTGGTTTATTCGATGTGGATTACAAGGTGATTTGGTTAATTTAGAACTGATTTGGCTAAGGATGGTGAGTTCAAGGTAAGTAAATCAATTTTAAGTGTGTTTGGCTAGGCATATTGGGTTCTAGGTAAGTTGGTTAATTTTAACTTGGCTTGGCTTTCTATGGATGGTGGATTCTAGGTGAATTGGTTAAACTTAAGTTGATTAGGCTAAGAAATGGTGGGTTCTAGGTGAGAGGGTCAACTTTGAAAGGGTTTAGCTTGTTATGACAACTCTTAGGTGAATTAGTTAATTTTAAATTGGACTGGCTATTTAGGACTTATGGGTTGTGGGTTCTAAGTGAACGAATCAAGTTTAACTTGGTTAGGCTAGTGTAGGGGGTGATTAGGCTATGTGTTTTGGGCTGGTTCAAGTTTCGTTGGAGTGTTTCCTAGTGGTTTTATAGTTGGTGCAAGTCAGTTGGGTTAAAAATTTTTATGAGTTAAGTTGAGTTGATTGGGATTGGTTTCTACTGGATATAGGTAAGTTAAGCTACTTTTAAGTTAATTTAGACATGTGTGGTGCATTCTAGGTGATTAGTTCAAATTTCAGTTGATTTGTCTATTAGATGTAAGTTATAAGGTGAATAGGCCAATTTTTAATTGATTTGGATAAGGATGTGGGTTTTAGATAAGAGAATCAATTTTGAGTAGGTTTGACTAAGGATATTGGGTTTTAGGTAGGTTAGTTAATGTTAAATGGATTTGGTTTTCTAGGGGTGGTGGATTCTAGATGAATTGGTCAAGCTTGAGTTGGTTAGGACAAGAATTGTGGGTTCTAGGTGAGTGGGTCAATTTTAAGTGGGTTTGGCTTGGTATAGTGGATCTTAAGTGAGTTGTTTAATTTTAAATTGATTTGACTATATAGGGCTTATGGATTCTAGGTGAACGAAGTTGAGTTAGGTTGGATTAGGTTCAGTTACAAGTGTTGAAAGTTTGAATTGGATGGGTTTATAAGGGATATAGGTAAAACTACATTGAATTAGATTAATTTTCTATAAAAGGGTAAGGCCACTTGCAAAGAAAGGAGCACTTTTATATCCATTCATATAATTCAAACTATAAAGGGATTCCCCACCATCTCATAATGCATACTCCCATAAACCATCATTACATCCATCATTCATCAATTTTACAATAAAACACCTTCACATTATCACATCCATCATTTATCATTCATATTCTCACTAAAAAAAGGAAAAATTATGAATAAGTTTAGTATTTGTTACTTGAAGAGACGAAGGAATGGGAAATGGAAATGGCATGCCCTGAGTCGATGCTTGCTGCTAGTATGATTGTAGTTCGTGGACTATTTCTGTAGCAGCAACATTTTGTGATGCAACAGTTGTGGAGGACGTGAAGGCTTCAGGCCTACTAATTCCAAATGTACGTTTCAAGTTCGGCTCAAGACCTAGGCAATGAATCCGTGAAGGATGTTCCTTGCCTAATACTTCTACCACCGCATCATTTTCACCCATGGGCTGAACTTGATGCCTTATTCTGCATTTTTTTCCACAAATTTCTCCATCTTTTCCTAGACAATAGTTTTAAAAAACATATATATTTTGCATGATTAACTATAAAAGCATAATAAATGTGTGAAATGAATAAATAAATATAGGAAACTTTTTACTAAGGGTTCCCTTGCTAGAGGAACATAAAACTCCCCTGCTTTATTGCAGTGAGCTATCTTAAAAAGTTCCTCCCGCCTAGGGGGGACCTATTTTCCTCCCTTTTTTTATTGCCTACAACAAATAAAGCAATAAGAGTTATTAAGTAAATAAATGAAGAAACTCCAAAAAAAAAAAATGAAATGGATTAATTCTCTCACCAATTCGTCTAGGTGAACTGCATATGATTTTTGACCCATATGGTGATCAAGTTTATTCTAGCCCTCATGGCAGCCATTGTTTCTGACTTGGCTTGTGGTAACAGAAATATAAATTACTCTAAAATATATTTACTACATTCTTAAATAATTTTGTTATTTCAACTTATACCTGACTTTCGGGTGTCTCCTAGTAGTCAAAGAGGTGAATGAGATCATCACGAATAACATTTTTTTCATGCTTTAAGGCCTCTTCTAGTGCTCGTTCCTGATTTGGCTTATAGTTGTCCAAATATTGTTTCTTTACATGGCGTTGAAAGTTGCGATGTAACTTTTCAGCCTCAATAATGACAGATGCTTCAGTCATATTCTCAGGGATTTTAAATTTATCCTTAAATGAGAAAATTAACAAAATATTAGTTATGATTAATTAATGTAAAGCAATAGTTAATTAAAAATATATTTCAAACTCACCATAACTGCTTCATATAATCTCGTTCTAGTGTCAAGGGGAATAGTCTTCCAATTAGTAATGTTAATTGGGACTTTAGAGCAATTCCTCACCAACATACCAAGATAAGACATAAGCTCTAGCCTAACGTCCCCAATAGGATGACAATGGACATCTAATCTAACATCTGGAGCCTCATCTAAGCTCCTTTGTTGTACATGTGCCATCACAGTGCTGACATGCTTCCCTGGCCCCCTATGCTTGCTAGAAAAGGCATGTGTTCCACTAGTTCCATGGTTGAGGATATCTCCATCCCCATGTGAATTCCCTTCAGAGGCTATTTGTAACCATGATAAAGATCAAAATTATTAACACATTAAGATTAATTAAATTTATAAACATTAAAAAATATATATTATTCTCTATACCAAAAAATAATGTATGATAAACTAACAATGATAAGTTTCACAAGCATTCAAACAAAGTAATAAGATGGAATAGAGATGATCTTTGTTGAAAATAATACTATGGTTTTAGGGCTTAGATATTTGTTGAATTATGTTTATTTGTTTAATGACATAAATACAAAGAGCTACTTTGATGGATAACTTTATAATTATACCAGAATCTGAACCATCACTAGATGATTCATCTTCCGTAGTAAATTTGTCCTTGACCTCTTCCTCTAACAAGTGATTAATGAATTGACCATCAATTTGTTGTGAAGTTCTACCTTGTGCCACACTAGGAGGCTTTTCCACTACATCTGGTGCAACATCATCTCTAACCCAATCCATGTCTTCATCATTGATGAGAATATTTTCCCTGGCTAGGATAGACACAATAGGTGCACCATCCCTAAATACAACATTTCCTTTAGATTCTATAACGCCAATATCAAATAAATCACGAGGTCTTGTGTTATTCACTATATGCCAATCCTTATTTAAATCATCTTTGATATAAAATACTTATTGGACTTGATTAGCAAACACGAATGATTCATCATTACCGTTTTCACCTGTATGACACAATTTCCCAAAATTCACTAATATGTACCCATAGTTTTCTTTCTTAACCCCTTGCCATGGGTTAACCTAATCACATTGGAACATTATGAAGTTGACCTCCTCTAAATACCTCGATTGAATTATTTTTTTGATTCTCCCATAATATTGTAGGTCACTATGAATCCCTTGTATATCTTGCCTATTTGTGTATGAGGTGGTGTCTGCAACAACTACCACACCACTATTTTGATAGGCCATCCATCTATCTAAAGAATATGGCTGAAATATATAACCATTGATTAGATATCTAGATAATTTAAATACATCAGCCATGGGCTTCATTGTTAGTGTTGCAACAAGATTAGAAAATTGACCACCATTCCCACAATTTTGTAGCCAAGAAGCAAATTCCTTCTGATGGGCCTTTTGTAGTTATTGCTTTCTTGGAAATCTTGGGGCCAAGTTTCTTAAATATTGTCTGCATTAATGAAATACTAGTC
Source organism: Nelumbo lutea (assembly GCF_056320005.1). Classification (NCBI taxonomy): domain Eukaryota; kingdom Viridiplantae; phylum Streptophyta; class Magnoliopsida; order Proteales; family Nelumbonaceae; genus Nelumbo; species Nelumbo lutea. The sequence goes on from NC_142691.1 coordinate 36,146,512, forward strand.
AATTTAAATAATCCATAAATTAATATCAATAAGTAAGAAATTTGCATGAGGTAAGAGAATTTACTCGATGTATTGGGCCACCTCATCCACATGTGTCAACATATAATGGTGTGCTTGGGACAGTGAAAGTCCATCTAAACTCATAACTTTTTATGCATCAATTGCTCTACCTTTTCCAAACAATGATATCTCATCAATATCACCCTCAAAGTTCCTCCCTACTTGTGTGAATCGAGTATCAACATCATGGAGATATATAGAGCAAAATGTCATGCACTCCTCCACCAAATACCCTTCTGCAATTGAGCCTTCTAGGTGTGCTCTTTTTCACACAAGTTTTTTATACCTACTAAGCACCCTTTAAAGGTTGACAAGGATAAAAGAAAATAATGTAGTCAATATATGAAATGAGATGTCTTATACTAATTAATTGAATATGAATTGAGACTCTTACCTCTCAACTGGATACATCCATCTATATTGGACTAGTCCACCACACAAGTAGACCATTATGATAAAGAATGATGGTGGGAAGATCATCACTAATTCACACAATGTCACCGCCATTTTCTCTTGCAAACTATTGAGTTCCTCAGGCCTTATTACCTTGTTGCAAATTTCTCGAAAGAAATTACTTAAGTCCATGAGGGGCCAAGCAACATCCTTCGGAAGTGTATTCTTAACACATATGGGAAGGAATTGTTGCATGATGACATGATAATCATGGCTCTTCATTCCGTGCACTCTTCCATCAAATAAATTGACTCGCCTTGAAATATTTGAGGAATATCCATCCAGCACTTGCACATTCTTCAAAACTTGGAGAAATTGCACTCTCTCATTTTTATTGGGCAAGCGATAACGTCTGCATTGTATCATAGTCCTCCCCATACTATCACCTATAATTGGATGGAGAGAAGGTCAAATGCCCATCTCAACTAGACCATAGCGACCCTTAACTATGTCTTTTGACTTACCATCAATGTTCAAAATAGTCCCTAATATATTATTGCAGACATTCTTCTCTATGTGCATGACGTCTAGATTATGTCGAAGCAAATTATGCTTCCAATGAAGTAGCTGAAAGAATATGCTATACTTTTTGAAATTCCCAACAACAGCCATGTTTGCATCATCGAACAAGCATCGTTTTCTATATCCCTTTCCATACTCAAATGACTTTCCTTCCAACATTGAAGCAATGCTCACGCCAGAAAGGGGAACTGGTGGATTTCTAAATTCTTGAGTCCCATCAAAGCTCTGCTTATTCCTTCTCCACCTATGATCTATTGGTAAAGAATCTATGATTTCCAATATAACTTTCCATTATTATTCAACCATCTAGATTGTGTTTCTTTGTGGCAACATAGACAAGCCAAATGCCCTTTGGTGCTCCAACCAGACAATAATGCATATGCTGGAAAATCATTAATTGTACACAATATGGATTCTCTTAACCTAAATTTCTAATTACTAATTGCATCAAAAGACCATACACCTTATTCCCACAAAATCTTAAAGCTCATGTACAAGAGGTTGTAGGTACACATCAATGCCATTCCCTGGGCCTCTAGGGCCTGGAATCAATAGAGTGAGCATCATGTACGGTGGTTTCATGCAAATCCAAGGGGGGAAAGTTGTAAGGAATTACCATCACAGGCCAAATGTTGTTCACTGAGCTCAATGTAGAATGTGGCTCGAATCTACCACTTGCTAATGCTAATCATACATTCCTTTTATCAGCTACAAAATTTGAATACATTTGATCAAAATATGTCCAAGCTTCACCATCAGTTGGATGGCGAAACATACCATCCTTAGTCCTCCCATCTGCATGCCATATCATACTTTGGGCAGTTTTACTTGACATGAATAGTCATTGTAGCCTCGGGATGAGTAGGAAATACCATAATACCCTATTGGGTCGTTTCTTCTTTGAAGAGTTAGACTTCTAATCATAGTCATCTACCTCACTACTATTGACATCCTTCCATCTTGATTTGCCGCACTTGTGACACTTTCCTTTTCCTTATCATTACCCCAAAAAAGCATGCAATCATCTGGACACGCATCAATTTTCTCCATTATACACCCGATATTTGCAATTATCTTCTTGCATTGGGAGAAACTATTGGGGCATTTAGCATCCTCAGGCATTGCCTTCATGAATACTTTTAAAAGTTGATTGAAGGATACATCACTCCATCCATATGGTGATTTAAAGTGGAGAATTGTCACAACGGATGACATCACTGTGAAGTGCTTATTTCCAAACCACAATGCTCATCTTCACCCTTAATGAACTGTAAAAAAATTGTCACTCATCTGGTGATATTTCTGGTTCATCCCTTTGATTGTTACCCTCGAAGCATATGGGATAAATTTCATCAAGCATCTTCCTTACATCTTCCCCAACCCTCACATTTGCATTTAAAAATGATTCTAATATGCTTGGACTACCATGTGGTATTCCCTCACCACATTATAGTTCTCCATCATCCCCCAATAAACACAGTGATTCACAACTTTCTTCCATTCTTGGAATCTCAAGTTACAACACTTTTTGTAGGGACATTTAATATTGCATTGAGAATTAGCGGCACCATGTTCGAATGCATATAGCACCATTTTCATGACCCTTATGCTATATTCCTTAGTATTCCTGATCAAGCAAAGACAATATATTTAGACCAATATTGGCGTTCAATTAATTTTTTCCTTATGCTTTCTTAAAACACATTGAGGTTAAGAAGAAAAATGATGAAGATTAATGAAGTGCCTTCATCCATGATTTATTTGGATGGTCCTCCATTTTTTGACTATCTATTTGCTTCAATCTAACAATACACATTCAAATGCTTCAATCTAGGCAACACACATTCAAGTCTTTGAATGTTAGGGTTATAAAAGAAATGCCACAACGGATATCCTTGGATTCCTGATTTCTCCATGAAATCATCAACATCTACACATTCTAACGGCAATCATTTACCGAGTTTTCATTATCATTCTTTCTTCATTTGTAGTTTATCCTGGACAACAAAAAGCTAAAGGTACAAACCTATCCAAATTTGGGAGGCCAGTAAGTGTCAAAGGCTTCTTTACAAGGTTTCATCTTGTAATTTGGTTGTTTCTATTATTTTCTGAGTAGAGTCCTAAATATGTGAAGGTATCATTGTGTGATAATAGAAATCTGTATATTTAATCTACAAATAAGGATGCAACTTGGACAAGCTCTAGTTAAAGATTTGTCACAACAAATTAACAATTGGTTCATCAACCAGTGGAATTGGCATAGTATTTCATTATTTATTGTCTTGTCACTTACCCATGTTAATTTATACAACACCACATAAGAAGATGGCATGCAATAGATTAATTTATACACACACGATATATTCATTAAGTAACTAATTGTTTATGCATGAGTTCATAACAAACTTCCATAACAACACCACAAAGGAAATATTTTAAATGGATGCCACAATAAAGAAGTTTAGTAAGCCAATTGACAAACTTGGGTGGGAGGAATAAAACTGATATGCAAAAAGCCCACTTAGGGACCATTTGATATCAGCTGAAGTGGATGTGCTGAATGGTTTGTTGCTTTGACTTTTAGTGAATAATAAGTTATTAAGAAGGTCGTGAGCTGCTGAAACTAAAATTAGATTGATTATCATATACTCAAATATTATATTATTTAATTATTTTATCCACTAAAAGACAAATCAACAAGTCATTCAATTCATCCACTTGTCTCTTATCAAATGGTCCCTAGTAGAAACTAAATTGTTCATAGAGTTACATTGGAAAAGTAAGGTCTTGTTATTTTAATGTGTAAAATTATAATGCAACTTACCATGTTATGATATAGGATTAGGTAACATTTGCTAGCCTAATAATGCAACTTTAATCATTTGTAAATATTTTATCAAGGGACCATTACTTGGTGTAATGATAAAATGTGAGGCTATCAAGCATGAGAATGTGGGTTCAAATATGAGAGCAACCACTTTGTGCAAATAAAAGAAAAAGAAAAAATGCAAAAGATTAGGACCATATCCAGTCTACCCCTCCCAAGACCCTAGGTAACTACTAACGTCGAGAAATGGTCTTTAATAACTAAAAGTTATCACCGTTACCAATCCAAAAAAAAAGACAAAGAAATAACCTTAGGAATCACTCCAAGGAGCCCTAGGACCACTCTAAGATTTCAATGGAATCACTCTATAAGCATGCATGCAAAGAAATCAATATTCAATCTTTCATTCATTCATATCCTTCAATAGTAAGATAATAGAATAATTAGTTTGACCATAATACCGAAAAAAAACTTATAACCAATCAACATATATCATAAAGGTGGTATTCATCAAAATCCCCAAGGGGTTTTAATTGGTCAAAGCTCTTCTGGTATCATATATTTCTAGCATCATAGATTTACCCATGATTAATCTATAGGTAAAAGAATTATTATGAAATACTGATCATCATAACTATAAAAAAAAACACTGGACCATAAAAATAAGAAAATATATAGCATCTAGAACTTCTTGTCTACTAAACTTGTGACTATGATAATTGAAAATTAACCTTATAACAACTAGACAATTGATTGCTATTTACTAAACCCTCATTACTAGTAAATTAAAAATGACAAAAAATTAATGCTAAGTAAAAATTTAGTAATATATGACTAATTTAATTAAAAAAAATAAAAATTGATACAATGAGGGTCAACCCAATCCCATCCGTAAGTCTCAAACCTCGAGCTCAAGCTTGCCCAACTCAGTTAAGCCTGAGTTCACTAACTTAGGTCCAACTTGAGTTTAACCCAACATCTTGAACTTTGGTTAGGCATGTTGAGCTTTATATCCCGACTTCCAAGTAGAATATATTGATAATATAGATATGTATATCATAAAATGTTGGATGGGCTCAAATTGGATCAGGTTGTGCTTGAGATACTTAAGGTCTCAACCCAAGCCTAATTTGAGTTTAAGTTAAGCCCAACATATGCAAAAGCTTTAGTTGAACCAAATTGGGCTCAGGTTAACCCACTCAAATTATACCCCTATCTCTTTTTGCATCAAATTCTTTTAACAAATCTCGTGCATTGCATAGATCTCTGCTAATCTAACCCATACATGTTGGTAGAGTTTTTGCTAGTTTAAACTTTGACCAGTTTAGCTATAATTAGGGGTGTTCATTGTATGTTTCAAATCGCAAAACCGATTTGAACCAAACTAAATTTGTAGTTTGGTTTGGTTTACATATATAAAAATGGTTTGGTTTGGTTTGATATTTTTTGAGTTTGCACTTTACGATTTTGGTTTGGTTTATTAGATTTTATAACTCAAACCAAATTGTAAACCATAATGTATATATCTATATACATATATATATATAAAATCCAAATATATAAAATTATAAATAATATAATAACTTGTTTAATTTTATAATAAAATAATAAAATAAAAGTTTTTACCTTTAACCTTTCAGGGGTGTTATTTGGGCTTTCTAATTGGATTAAGCCAGATAGAATCATATAATGGCCCAAAGTCCCTAAACTGCATTAGAAACCACACCAAATCGTAATTTACTCTAATTTGTAATGGTGCAAGTCGGGATGGGGTTGGGCTTATGATCAATCCGGGCTTGACTCTAAAGTTTGGGATTAAAGCCCGAGCCCGAGCTCAAGCTTGATTTTCCTGACCCAAGCTCAGCCCGCATCGTAGTTTGATGCGCTCGAGTTGGTCAATGAACCCACTCTAAAATTATATATATATATATATGTATGTATGTATTTATTTATGCAAATATGTATACATATATTTAGGTATATATGTATACAAAATATGTATCTAAATAGTAAATGTGTATAGAAATAGATATATACAAAAGTAAATATATATGTAAAATTAACATATATATACATATGTGTATAGTTGGGCCGGGCTCGGGCTAGGTTCAGACTAATTAAGGGCTAGGCCTAGGCCTAACCCAAAAAATAAAAAACCTAATTTCTTGGGCCCAACCCCAACCCAAGGACCAAAATTCCAAGCCCAGCCCGTGGAAAGTTTTGGGTTGGGCCGGTTCGGATTCGGGTTAACTGCCCAAGTTATACTGGTTTGGTGATTAAGATCATTTGGCAAGTCTTTTGATAGCTTTGGTAATTAAAAGATGCATGGAGTGTTTTACATGAAAATCTGACTAGTTCGAAGCTAATTTGGCTATCGCGCGTTTTTTCGTATCCAAAATGAGTTTTTTGCGTTTTTTTTTTCGACGCACCGACTTTTAGTTGCTACATAAACGAAAAAAAAAGACCGCGACGGGATTTGCTTGGCTTGTAAACAGCGCGCGGAAAGATGCGCCAAACGGGGCAGGTTTGGTCTGACATCTTCTCCAAACCGCTCCGAACCGGACCGTATACACCCTTGCAGTAAAAGCTATGTAGGGCTCCTTCCTCTTCAATTTCGCTGAGCAAGTTGGCTGTTGTGGAAGAATCCTCCGGAGCAGAACTCAGAGGGGGTTTTCGAGCTGAGATGGAGGAGTTGGAGCAGGTAGCAGTGGGCCAAATCCCACGCACGAACGCGCGGCATATTAAGAAGAGAGCTCTCAAGAACAAAGCTCTCTCTGTCACTTTCAATGAAAAAGATCTCAGGCATATGGCTCTTCTTCTATTTTTCCTGTTTATTGCTGAAGTTCACAGAGAAGATTTGGTAGGTCTTCTTTTTTCTTCCTTTCTGATTCCGGACTAAAATAGGGTTTTTGATTTGGGTAGGGACTTTGTCACTGGTTTTCACAAGAGAAAGAAGAAAAGGAGAAAGGAAGCACAGCATAAATTACAAGAGAAGGAAAGACTCAGGCGTATTCAGGCCCGTAAACAGGTTCATTCTCCCTATTCTCCATTTGTTGCAGTACATATATGTTTGAAGCTATGGAACATTTGGAGTTTTCAGGACGATGAGAAGGAAATACAATGAACTCTTGATTTCTTCAAAAGTGAAGACAAAAAAGGAACAATAGAGTTAGATACCTGGTAGACCTGCCGGAACCATTGTGGTATTGATTAATAGCCAAACTGGTTGAAAGAAAAGCAAAGAAGCAATCATAGCTATAGTGGTAAGAAATACCCAACTGAGAATAACTGATGAATATCATATCTGAGCACAGATTGAGTTTCTTAAGTCATGTTGGCTTTGAATCAGCAAGGGCCAAACACCGAACTCTATAAATACCTAACTTCTGCCCCAGCTTCCTCCCATTGTCGGGATCCATATTAAAGTCTATTTTCACCCTTCTTCTGCGCATCCATCTATTTGATTAGATGGTCGTTCTTCTCTTTTCATTTCTTTCCAGACACCTATTTCTTGCCTTCAACTTAACTTAAATTTCAAGGGCAAGTAGTATTATCAGTGTGCTTGTTGAAGTGTGTGTGATAAAGGGTAATCCATCCTCCATTTGAAATATAATCCTTTTTTCAAGTTGCTAATGTTTTTCTCAGAATTTTCTACCACTATATCCTGAAGGTGAAAACCATCCACTTTGGGTTCCCATCAAGAGGAAGCCTAGGTATATCAAAAAGGGCAGTTTTTTCCATAAACAACAAAGATACTACTTGAGTTTTCTCATGTTCTCCTTGTCACGTTAGTGCCTTCATCCACTTTTATTCAGATATACTTTGAGTCTTGAGAATCAAACGATGTCAAGTCATTAAACAATAATCTCAAAGATTCAAATATCTTTTCTCCTTAAGCTTCTTAATCGAAATGCCTCCTTAAAAATTGAATATAGGAAAATTGAAACCTTCATCCTTGCGCTGAAAGTTGAAACTCTTAAGAAGCCACAACCTCGGCTTTTTGGATAAAATATCTGTGTTTTTTTCCTTGTCTTTGTTGTAATTAAACTAATCAAATTTCATGATATTTATTGAGCATAGAAAATGCATATAATTTACCTGAGAAGTGATGTAGGGTAGAATGATGAATGTCCTACTAGGGTGAACGTGGTGGTAAATAAGGGGGATCTATTATATGAATTGTGCAAGAAAAATATTTGGGTTCAAAATTGACAAAAACGAGAAAAAATATTGCACCTATGGAAGAAAAGATACAAAGGAGAAGATGAAAATTTTATAGACAAGTAGCTTCGAATAAAGTTTTCATTCCATTAAGTCTCATTCAAATTCCAATTGCAATGACTATCTATATAGACATATAATGGCTCAAATCTCCCGTTACAGACTGCAAACTCAACCACGATACTGACACAAACAACTTTTTACTGTTCTGAAACTAAGACAAACTCATATGGAGACACTCAAACAAGGACTCTTAACTCTGAAAATAGCTCTTATAATCTGTAATTCATCTTATTATAACTAAAGAAACCAAAAACAACTCAAGGCAGGTCCTAAGAAATAGGAAGATTTAAATCATATTACAAATTGAGTAATTGACACTATTAGTAAAATGATCATAACTATCTCAAAATAGGATGATAATTATCTCAAAAGCTATCTAATAACCGGATAACACTAATATGATGCAAAACAAATAAGTCTTGATCCCTGTAGAATAGATTGGAAAGTGATGTGGTTACATTTTCAACTTTGCAAAAATTGGAAAAACTCTCTAGTAGGACTCGTTCAAACTGATTTGATCTTGAAGATAACTAATTGTATTTCTAAGACGGTGACAAACTAAAAAAGACCTGAAAAAACTAACAATAATAACAAAATCCAAATCACCTAGAAATTACGATTGCCATTGGTTCAAAACATGAGGAAACTTGGTTTCTTCTTCAATAGCTTCTTTCTTTGCTTTCATGCTTGCATCAACATGCCAAATGATTGGCAGAAGCTTTAATGCTTTACCATACTTTTCTTTCCTACCATCCTACCCAATAGAGACTTCTATCAAATACTGAAATTCATTCAACTCAAACCAATCTATTTGGGGATAAAAGGTGCCTTGCAGAACCTTCTTATTTAGACTTGGAATTACCAACATGAATCTTAATTGTCAACTTGGTGTTCCACCATATCTTGAAGCCATGTCTTCTATTAGCTAAAATGAGAAATTCTTAGAGCTCTATCTACACCACTAAAAGAAAACTAATAAATGGTTTTTTTGATTGGTGAAAATGAGTAAATAATTATCAACATCTTCATACTAATTAAACTATTGGATGTGTTACCTTTAAAAGTTTTTATGTTGAAGACCTTTCTGTGTTTATGTGTTGGGCCTGGCCAACAATATCACCATTTATAGAGGACTCGTGTGTGTGTGTGTGTGTACAATATACAGAGGGAGGGAGGGTGATCTGGATCCACTATATTCCTTGTAGTAGAACTGTTGTAAGAAGGTATTGTTTTTTTTTTTTTTTCTTTTTCTTTTTCTTTTTGATCAATAACACTTTCATTAATTCATCAGTAGAAAATTTACAAGTGGAAGACAAACACACTTATCTTCCAAGAGTCACAAAGAACTTCAAGAAATGAAAAAAGAAAATACAAAGATACAAAGAAACTAACGTTATAGCTTAGCCCAAAACAAAGAATCCCTTTCTGCCCCTTGTTTTGCTAAATCGTCAGCTAGGGAATTAGCTGATCTTTTAATCTGACATGTCTTAACTTCCATCTCCCGCACCAGTGTTCTCCTTTCAATGTAGTTATTATATTTATTACTTTGGGGTTTTCCCTGTTAGTGGAAACAGGTGGTACCCAAATAATTACCAAAAACAAGTGAATGAAGAACAATTTTCATTTTATAGTGCCTATTGTGAGGTGACTAGTAATGGACTGATAGGCTATGGGCTCTTACGTTAACCTGAAACTGGCAAATTTGAGTTCCTGTACTTTGGTTTACCATGGTGGGATTGGGTTCTTCAACAATTGCCATTCAATAGACTTGGCTTTTGACCTTAAAACCTTGAAGAAACCTAATTTTTAAGTGCTCATTATAAGTCTGTTAACTGATCTTGTCTAGTCAATTAACCATGGTAGCATGGCTCATCGCATCGCCACCACTGTAGTTCATTCTCTAGGCGACGTTCACCTGTAATATCTGGAATCTAGATATCCATGCATACTTTAGCATATCAATGTTCAATACAATACAACCTGATACAATCACATACTTCATGGTGGTATTACTAGGAAATTTTTTTTTGATGAATAATAATAAATTTATTGATTCAATAGCAAATTTAGAGTGAGTTCATACATCATCCCAACGAGAGGCGCAAGCTGCAGGCCCTCCTTGAATCTTACAAGTAAACTAGGAAAGAAAAACAAGAATCACAACTGAGCCCAAAATAATTCTTCCCTATTTACCCCTTGCTTAGCTAACATATCTGACAAAGTATTTACTGATCTCCCCACCCACTGTACAATGACCAACATATTCCTTGTCAACCAACTAAATTTCTTCATTTCATTCTTGTATCGTCACATAGCCTCTTCAGAAATTTTCAACCAACCCACCACCACTTTGGAATCCCCCTCAATTATTAGGTGTTGTACCCCTAGCTGGTTTGCAAATTGCACCCCTTGTACAACATCTAAAAGTTCTGCCTTGATGGAGTTCCCAAATCCCAAGGGATCTGAGTAAAGCAACAAAATCTCTCCCTTCGCATTTCTCAAAGCACCCCCCATTCCGGATAAACCTGGATTACCCATGCTACTTCCATCAAAGTTCAACTTTAGTGAGCCTTTGGATGGAGGAGACCAACTTGTAATTGATTTGTCCTTTAGAGATGAACACTTTGCTACTGCTGACCCATTTCTCCAAAAATCATTAAAGGATAATTGATGAAAGATTTCCAAGGTCTTCAGCCAATGTATTGCCCTATTTAACACACAGTCTTTCAAATCCTCGTTGCTCCTTTCCTTTTCTTGAAAGATTCTAAGATTTCTTTCTTCCCAAAGAGTCCAAATCAAGGCAGCACGAGCACATCTCTACATAATTCTCCCTATTTTTGTAGGCTAATAAAAGGTAATGGTTGAAGAGCATGTGAACTTTTGCTGATAGACTCCAACTACCTCCAAACAACAAAAGTGGCCAAGCCCAAAGGTCTGCAGAAAAGGGACAAGATGTTAATAGATGGTAACAATCCCTCACCGTGAGCTCTACAGAGGATACACAAATTAGGAGAAATACAGAGGAAAGGTCTTCTATTTTGTAGGTTAACTAAAGTGTTTACTTTCCCATGGAATACTTTCCAACAAAATGCCATAATTTTTGGGGGAACTGGCCTACACCAAATTTCTTTTGACGGAAAGGGTTGGTGAGTAGAAAGTTGAGAGATGGACTTGAAGAAAGAAGCACAAGTGAATGTTCCATTGGGTCTAGGAGTCCAAACCCTCTTATTTGGCTTGGAGGGATCCAAACAAACTTGATTAAGACAACCAAGCAAAGCAGAAAGAGAATCAATTTCATAATCTCTGAGTCCTCTACGAAACTCAAAATCCCAAGTAGGATCTAAGGGTGTTCCCAAAGGTGAGACAAATTTTGAGACCACATCTTTTTTGTACAAAGAAATAGAAAATAGCGAAGGGAACAAATCCTTTAACAGTGTGTCTCCTACCCAAATATCCTCCCAAAAATGGACAGAGTTGCCAGAACAAACTTCATACCTGATAAAATTGAGGAATTGAGGAAGGGTGTTGTGAATAGCCTTCCAAGGTGCTGCTAGGTTAGCTTGCCTCGATACACTAGCATCCCATCCATTCTCTGACCTCCCATGAATGCTTCCCACCACCTCATGCCACAATCTCTCTCTTTTCAAAGGCCATCGCCACAACCATTTCCCTAACAGAGTTTGATTTTTTCTAGTTACCCTCCCAAGTCCCAAGCCCCCATCTTCTTTACTTCTGCACACAATTTCCCAATTAACCAAGTGATCATTTTTTTCTTGTCCCGGCTCCCATAAGAAATCTCTCATCAACTTCTCCAGTTTTCTAGTTTCCCTAACTGGTATCCTAAAAACAGACAAATAATAGGTAGGTAAGTTAGCCAAGGTAGTTCTTATTAGGGCAATTCTCCCTCCTAAAGAGATATAATTCCTCTTCCATGAGGATAATCTCTTCTCAAACTTTTCTATCACTGGGGTCCAAAATCTACTATCCCTGGGATTTGCCCCTAAAGGAAGCCCTAAATATGACATAGGCCAAGCAGAGGTGGAACACTCAAGACACTTCACAATAACCTCGACCTCCTCTACCTCCAAATTTATACCCGCTATGCAACTCTTTCCAGATTTATTCTCAAATTAGAGATACTTTCAAAACCTTTTATTAGCTCCTTTAGGTTTGCTACCTTTTCGCTAAGACCTCATTCACAAAAGATCATTAGGTCATCTGCAAACTGAAGGTGGGTGACGGGGACTTGGTGTCTTCCTATTCTCCAACCCCTAATGATATCTTCGCTGTCAGCCTTAGTAATGATCCTACTAATCACATCAGCTACTAAGGTAAAAAGGAAGGGTGAGAGTGGATCCCCTTGCCTGACACCCCTGCAAGCTGGAAAAAAGTCCCTCACCATACCATTTACCAGAATAGAGTAGTGACAAGTACTGATACACCCAAAGATCCAATTACACCACTTGTCCCCAAACCTACAGTTTTGCAAACCTCTAATAGAAACTTCCAGTCCACCAAATCATAGGCTTTTTCAAGATCCAATTTACAAATGAATCCTCTCTTACTAGACCTTTTCATTTCCTCCACACACTTATTCGCAATTAAGATCTGATCTGTTATTTGTCGCCCTTGAATGAAAGCTCCCTGTGTTTCACTAATGATAGAAGGGAGGACTGTTTTGATCCTCAATGAGAGCACTTTAGCCAGAATTTTATAGATGCTTGTCACCAGAATAATAGTCCTAAAATCCTTTGGGTGGTTGGCATCATTCTTCTTAGGTATCAGGGCCAAAAAGGTGACATTAATTCCAGGGCTTATAGTGTGATTGTCTGCAAATTCCTTAAAGACTTCAACTAAATCCTCTTTCACCACTTCCCAACAGTCTTGATAAAAAGCCCATTGTAAAGCCATTTGGACCCGGAGCCTTGGATCTATCCATTAGAAAGACAACTTTCTTAATCTTTTCTTCCTCGAAATCCCTTTCCAGCCACTTTGCCACTCCGTCATCAATTCTTGGCCAATCCACCCTTTCCATGACTGCTCTCTCACTCAAAAGTCTTCTATAAATCGATTTGAAGTGGTCCACAAATTTTCTGGCTATGTCATCCTGGTTGGTAATTAACTCCTCTCCTATCTCTAGCTTGGTCACAAGATTCTTTCTTCGTCTCCCATTTGCCAAATCATGGAAGAATCTAGTGTTCCCATCGCCTTCCTTAATCCACTTGTGTCTAGATTTTTGTCTCCAATTGATTTATTCCCTCAATAACACCTCTTCCAAATCCTTTTTCAATTGTCTCCTTAACACTCTGTCTTCCTCGATCAACCCATTTTGAGATTCCTTTACATCCAAGTTCTCTATGTGAGAAATTAGACTCAATTTTTGCTCCTCAATTCTACCAAATTGATCTCTATTCCACTCTTTTATTTTGGCTCTCAGCCTTTTTAATTTCTTATGGAACTTGATCCCTTTCCATCTTACCCCCTCTCCTCCTCACCCCACCATTCATTCACTTATTTCACAAAATCTGGATGGGTAAGCCACATATTTTCGAATCTAAAAGGTTTGGGTCCTATAGAAAATGACTCAGTACCTATTTGGATAGGACAGTGATCGGAGGTGACCTTGGGTAACGCTCTAGCAACCAAGTTTTCCAAACTATTCTCCCAGGCAAGGTTAAATAAGAATCTGTCCAGCTTCGAACACAAAGGGGCTTCCTGAAGGTTGGACCAAGTGTTACTGGCTTGCAGCAGAGGTATTTCCTTCAGTTCACATTCTTCAATAAAACCATTAAATTTCCTCATGCTTGTTGAAATTACCTGTTGGGGATTACTGGTTTCATCAGAGAATCTAATGACGTTAAAATCCCCGCCCAGGCACTAAGGACCATCCCATAGCCCCTTGATTGCATATAGTTCCTCCCACATCTCGTTCCTCTCTCTATAGGAATTAGGGCCATAAACATTGGTTAAGACCCATACACACCCATTCTCTACATTCTTACACTTAATGGAAACTAAGAATCTACCTATCAATTCTTCCACTACTTCCACCACATCCTCCCTCCACAGTGTTACTATCCCCCCCGAGGCTCCCCAAGAAGGAGACAAGCTCCAACCTAAACCTCTAGATCTCCAAAAACTCCTCACTCATCTCCCATATAATTCTATCATTTTGGATTCTTGTAACAATACAATATTGGGTTTTTCCCTTCAGAGTAGGTCTTTGATCATCCTTCTCTTTCTTGCACTCCCTAACCCTCTTACATTCCAACTAATAATTTTCATCGAGAAAAAATAGCAAAAAACCCATGAAAAGGCTATGGTCTCCTCATTTTAGGCCCTTCTTCCTATCCCCTTTACCACTGAATTCTAAATCCCCCTCAATGTCTGAAATTAGCCTTTCAACTTCAGATCTTTTTTTCTTATTTGTTCATTTTTCCCCCGCTTCCTAATACAACAATCATCCTTTTTCTTTTCTCCATCCTTTCCAGCCAATGTTTGAGGGAGAATTTTACCCTACTCACACTTATTTGGCTACAACATCTTTCTAAGAGTCCTTCCTTTTTTTTTTCCTCTATCATTGTACAAATCAACTCCCAAATTCTATCAGCCTCCCCCTTACTACTTCCTTCCAACATCCTCTCTCCTTCCACTATTACCCTCTCTCTTGCATCAGAACCTCCTAGATGGGAAGCTAGGATATCTGTTATAGGCATAGCAAACAAGTCAGTACCTATAAAAGAATTGACACCCATACCTGGTAGGATGGGGGTAGGACTAGAATCACTGGAACTGAAGTGCTGACATGTGGCAAATGGTTTTAAGGCCTTTCCCCTTTTTGGACAAGGTTGTGAAGTAGACATAGTGAAAGAATCACTTCCTGACGACCTACCCACTTGGAAAACCTTTCTCTGTGTTTCCGACACTGGAATACCCACATCCATCCTCACGGCCGATTCTTGTCCCTCTCCACCAACATCGTGTAATTCATTAGACTCAGGGTCAGCTCCCTTGACGAAGGGAGGAGGAGTTTTCACAACTTTAGAACCATTTTCTTCACCATTTCTAGTCTTCCCGCCACCTACCTCTTCAGTCTCTTCCTCTAAAAACAACTCTGTATGCAAACTTTCTATTTCAAGTAACTCATTGTTGCTTTTCGGAGACAGACTTCCCAAACTTAACGTTTTGCCTCTATCAGAATCGTCACTGCTGTTTTGTTCACACAACCAATCTTCAGACCCTGTTCTGTTCAAATCACTAGGCTTCAAGTATCTCGGGTTGCGCCTATCTGGTGAAAGATGGTTCGCCAGGTTGGATGGAACCACTGTAGAGAGCCTCGAGACTGAGAGTCTTGAGATTTGCGCCTGATCTGTTCGAACGAAAGGAGGGAAATAGTAGATGGCCACTGTAGAGAGCCTCGTCTATCAGCTCATCCCTCCTTCCAATCACGTGCTTACTTAAAGTGTCCCTCGACCCATCTGTCTTGTAATGGGGCCTTGGGCTCAAGACTATAGGAACCCAACTTTAAGGAAATTGACAGGGGGGGTGTCCATAAGGAAATAGTAGATGGCCATTAGAGGTCTTACAAGAACTTAGGTGGAGATAAACTACAAAACTGTGGCTGATAAAAAAAAAACCTACAAAACTATGTAAAAGAAAATGGGTGTGAATCTAGACCAAGGAATTCTTCCCAACAGGCTTTCCATGGTGCGATTGTTTCATAAAATTCTGAACTAGAAAAGAAAGCTGTGCCCTCCGATTGCGTTGTTGAGTCTTTCCACTCGTCCTCTCTAGGTTTGCTTGTGAATTTGGTTTTGGATACTAATCTATGCTTTGTGTCTGATGCTTGTCCTCTAGGGTCTTGTGCAGCATTTAGGCCACTTGCCCTTGATGCAAGAGTAAAGGAAATTAAGAGTGGGAAGTTACCAGAGGAAGTAGAAAGAGGAAGAATAATTTGGGTGTTAATAGAAGAGTTGTTTGAAGATTTAAAAAGGAAAGAACTGGAGAAAGATAAAATCTTGGAAGGTGAAACAAGTGAAGTTGCTGCAGTGAGGAAGGTGTTGGAGCAAGGGGACTGAAGGTTTTAAGGGGAGAGAGGAGGGAGGTAAGAGGGGGGATGAGGAGGAAGAAGATTCGGTGGCTGAATTTGTGGGAAAATTAGGTTGTAAAATAAGGGACCTGAATGAGCTGAAAGTATTTTTGAGGAAGAAAAAGGAAGAAGGGGAAAACTAGTAAAATGAGGTTAAGTGAGGCTGAGAGGTTAATGTTAGATGTGGACGTTGACAAGGAGTTTAGTGGAATAAAGGGGAGGAGAAGAGGCAGTACGTAGGAAGTAAAAGGAAGGGGCACTTATTTTAGGTGGAAATGAAGATTTTAAGTTGGAATGTGAGAGGATTGGAGAATCCCAGAAAGAGAACTATAATAAAGGATGTGCTGAGAAAGGAAAATCGTTATGCTTCAGGAATCTAAGCTAGCTGGCTTTGATAACAGATAGTTAAGAAGCTTGTGGAGGGCTAGGAGAATTAGTTGGGCAATAAGTCCATCATGGGGATCATTGGGAGGCATAGTGACTATGTTGAAAGATGAGGTTCTAGAAGGGACTAAGGAACTTGTTGGCAATTTCACAGTGTCCATTAAGTTCAGACAAGTGACTAATGGTTTTGAGTGGGTGTTAACAAATATGTATGGTCCTAAACAGAGAGAGGAACGAGATGTGGGGAAGCATTGGGAGGTATTAGATGCTTGTGGAAGGGACCATGGTGTATGGGTGGGGATTTCAATGTAATTATGTTCACTACAGATTGGGAGGATGATAAGCCACGAAGGTCGCTGAGAACACCCATGAAGAATCCCAAATACGTCGATTAACGTCCCATGCATGCATGGCCCATGCAAGGCGTGACGTGGCATCAGGGCTGCTTCATTTTCTTATCAGTTTTTTCTGTTCTATTTCCTTGTTATCAGTGCATAGGAATAGGTCAATAAAACCAAGGGTTGGCTTCTTAGGAAGTGGTCATTGTGGTTAAACAGTTATTACTTAAGACTAGGCCTGGTTGTTAGTGGTTAAGCTTAAGACTAGGTCTGGTTGTTAGTGGTTAAGTGGTTATGTTCCTATGGCTTAGGGATAGGCTAGCTAATAGAGAACCTAATCCCTTAATCAGTGGCTAAGTTAGTGGAAGGAAGTTGAGAATTTTCTTGTATTTAAACACCCCCAACCAGCATGGGAGGGCAGTTGAAAGTTCAATAAAATCTGGTGGTTTGTTCTCACCCTAAGCAGAATATTTTTCCTTAGTTCTAGCTTTGACTGGGACCTAACATTTGGTATCAGAGCTAGGCACCATGGCTACTAACAAGGAGCGAATTGAGAGCTTAGAAGCTAGACTTGGGGGACTCCAAGATAGCTTCAGTCGTATGGAGATGGGCGTATCTGATAAGTTTCATCTGTTGGAAGATGCCATCGACAAATTATCGGAAGCCCTACTCTCCAACCGAACTGCATTAACTAACAACAGCTTCGAGCTTAAGGCAAACTCTCCCACGGGACGTTCTCGCAACATGAGAGAAGAATCTCGAGACAACTCCGAAGTCGGATGGCAGCTGTTCTCTTCCAAATTAGCCAAGTTGGAGTTTCCTCGATTTGCTGGAGATGACCCCACCGAATGGTTCACAAGAGGACCAATTTTTTGAATATCAAGGCACCCTTAAATCCCACAAGGTGTACTTGGCCTCCTTCCGTTTGGAAGGCGAGGCTAACCAATGGTGGCAATGGTTATGCAGATCCTGTAAGGAAGAAGGCAAGGAGGTGACATGGGAGATGTTTCAAGAAGAACTTTGGGCACGGTTTGGTCCTACCGACTGTGAGGACTTTGACGAAGCACTGTAAAAAATTCAACAGGTAGGCTCTTTACGTGACTATCAAAAAGTGTTCGAGCGGCTAGGTAACCGGGTACACGGTTGGATACAAAAAGCCTTAGTCGGGACGTTCATGGGAGGTCTCAAGCCCGACATAGCTGACGACATCCGAATGTTCAAACCAAGATCGCTGAAAGAAGCTAACAGCCTTGCATGGATGAGAGACGAGTAGCTGATGCGCCAATGGAAAGCCACTCGGCTTTTCAACCGACCCATCGCTGACTTCCCTTCCCCAACGAAGTTCAAGACGACTCTACCTATGAAGAGGCTCACGTGGGACAAGATGCAGAAACGAAGGGCGCAAGAGCTATGCTTCAATTGCAATGAGAAGTTTACACCGACTCACCGGTGTAAGGGACCACAACTCCTACCGTTAGAAGGCATCGGCGATCATTCAGACGAGGAGGAAACTGACGAGCTAATGGAACCACAACCCGAGATCTCACTCGTGCACTCTTGGGATGGACAACCTATAAAACAATGCGGGTAATGGCAAAAATTGGTCCCTATGAGGTGGTTGTATTAATTGATAGCGGCTCTACTCATAACTTCATTAGTGAAAGAGTGGCCAATATGCTGCGACTGCCCGTAGTACCAACCGAACCATTCAATGTCAAGGTGGCAAGTGGGAGGTCGTTAAAATGCCTAGGTAGATTCGAAAATGTCCAAGTTCTCCTTCAAGGTATCCCTTTTATCCTCACTTTATACTCTTTACCACTAATGGGACTGGATTTGGTCTTAGGTGTCCATTGGTTGGAACAACTGGGAATGGTAGTGTGCAACTGGAAGCAACTAACGATGGAGTTCCAGTGGAGCAACCAAACTCAGAAACTACAAGGGATCGATGCGCAATCAATTCAACCCGCATCAGTCAAAGCTATCTCCAAAGACATGCTGAAAGGGAGTTCAATGTTTGCTATTTGCCTTCAAGTCACCGCCGAGCCAACATCACAGGATGTCAACCCGGAGATGCAACAACTACTGGAGAAATTCGAAGATGTGTTCCAAGAACCGATGCACCTCTCGCCCACACAGGAATTTGACCATCATATCAATCTAAAGGAAGGAACCGAGCCCGTCAATGTGAGACCATACAGGTACGCCCATTTCCAAAAGGCCGAAATTGAAAAGCAAGTTCATGATATGTTAAAGTTGGGGCTTATAAGATCTAGCATTAGTCCTTTCTCATCTCCTGTTTTGTTGGTTAAAAAGGATGGTTCATGGCGTTTTTGAATTGATTATAGAGCGCTTAATGCCATAACCATCAAAGACAGATTTCCAATTCCCACAGTAGATGACATGCTTGATGAGCTCCATGGAGCTACTTATTTCACTAAACTAGACTTACGGGCAAGATACCACTAGGTTCGAGTGCATTCCCTAGATATTCATAAAACTGCTTTTCGCACTCATAATGGCCACTATGAATACTAAGTTATGCCCTTTGGTCTTTGTAATGCTCCATCCACATTTCAAGCAATCATGAATTCAATATTTCGCCCATACCTCTGTAAATTTATGCTTGTCTTCTTTGATGACATTTTGATCTATAGCCCCAACTGGAACATGCACCTTGAACATGTTCAAAAAACTTTGGAAATACTAAGGCAGCATCAATTTTTTGTCAAAATCAACAAATGTGCGTTCGGGGTACAAGAACTGGAATACTTAGGCCATATTGTAACTTCTCAAGGGGTTAAGGTGGATCAAGGCAAAATCCAAACTATGTTGAATTAGCCTAAGCCTACTAATATCTCTGAATTGCGTGGGTTCCTAGGGCTTACAGGTTATTATCGAAAATTTGTCCGCAACTATGGCATCATAGCACGTCCTCTCATCAATCTTCTAAAAAAGGGGCAGTTCGAGTGGCCAGATGAAACAGAAAATGCTTTTCAGGAACTCAAGAAAGCTATGACTACTACCCCAACACTCGCAATGCTGAACTTCAATGAGCCATTTATCATTGAGTCAAATGCTTCGGGAGATGACATAGGGGCAGTTCTGTCACAATAGGGAAGGCCTTTTGCATTTATGAGTCGCGCTTTGGGCGCCACCAAATGCTCATGGTCGGTTTATGCAAAAGAAATGCTAACAATCATTTACGCCATTTAGACATGGAGACCATATTTGCTGGGCCGGAAATTCTACATCCAAACAGATCAATGCAGTCTCAAATACTTGTTGGAGCAACGAGTAGCCACACCTGAGCAACAAAAATGGGTAACTAAACTGCTTGGTTATGATTATGAGATCCAATACAAGCCAGGACGAGAGAACAATGTAGCTGATGCACTATCACGAGTGGTTGGCAGTCCTAGTTTGGATGCCTTGTTTGTGTCTCAAACTTCATTGTGGGATACAATCAAAGCCGAAGCTAGTGATAACTCTTACATGAAAAGAATTAGCCAACAAGCAACTGAAAACCCGGGCGTTCCTTACAGCTGGCGCAATGGGTTAGTTTGTTACAAAAACCGAGTAGTGGTGCCTCCTCATTCCCACATCATTCAACAACTCTTGCGACAATACCACGATTCTCCAATGGGTGGACATACAAGAGACTAGCGCAACAATTTTATTGGCCATCAATGCACCAAGCGGTGAAAAATTATGTTGCTTCTTGTGAAGTATGCCAACGTGCTAAAAGTGAGACCTTGTCACCTGCTGGACTCCTACAACTACTTCCAATCCCTTGCCAAGAATGGGATGATGTCACTATGGACTTCATCGATGGCCTTCCACCTTCCAATGGTAAGAATTCAATTCTTGTTGTGGTTGACAGGTTGAGCAAATCAACACACTTTCTGGCTTTCGCCCACCCATATACGGCAAAAGTGGTGGCCGAAAAATTCACTGAAGGAGTTGTGAAATTGCATGGTATGCCGCGATCCATCATAAGCGATCGGGACCCGGTATTCATCAATCGTTTTTGTCAAGAGTTCTTCAAATTATCAGGCACACAATTGAAGATGAGCTCCGCATACCATCCACAAATGGATGGACAAACGAAGGTGGTCAATCGTTGTCTTGAACAATACCTCCGGTGCTTTGTGTACCAACAGCCCCGTAAATGGCACTCCTTCCTCCCATGGGCTGCATTCTGGTACAATACTACCTATCATGCATCTATCGGAATGACCCCCTTCCAAGCTCTATATGGAAGGCCTCCACCGTCGATCCCACACTACGACTATCGGAATGACCCCCTTCCAAGCTCTATATGGAAGGCCTCCACCGTCGATCCCACACTACGATGAAGGTTCTTGTTCGGTAAATGAAGTGGACCGTAGCTTAGCCTCTCGGGATGCCTTGTTAAGACAGCTCAAGGAGAATTTGCATGCAACAAACAATCGGATGAAGCAACTCGCAGATTCCAAATGACGGGACGTTGAATATCAAGTGGGCGATTTGGTGTTTCTGAAACTTCATTCTTATCGTCAACACTCTGTGTTTAAACGTGCCTATCAAAAGCTTGCGTGTAAGTTCTATTGGACCCTATCAAATTGAAGAAAAATTTTGGAAGATGGCCTACAAACTCAAGCTTCCTAAAGGTCCACGCATTCACCCGGTATTCCATGTGTCCCTTCTCAAGAAAAAATGGGGACATAATTGCTGCTAGTAATGAAATACCCCCACTGACCGAAGATGGTGACTTGATTATTGAACCAAAGGAAATACTAGATACCCGTTGGATAAAAAAGGGGTCTAAAATTATAGAGGAAAGCTTGATCAAATGGAGACAACTTCCACTAGAGGACGCCACATGGGAGAACACGCAAGAAATAGAGGACAGATTCATGAACCTTGAGGACAAGGTTCTAGCAAAAGGGGGAGGTATTGATAAGCCACGAAGGTCGCTGAGAACACCCATGAAGAATCCCAAATACGTCGATTAACGTCCCATGCACGCATGGCCCAGTCAAGGAGTGACGTGGCATCAATCAAGGCATGACGTGGCATCAAGGCTGTTTCATTTTCTTATCAGTTATTTCTGTTCTATTTCCTTGTTATCAGTGCATAGGAATAGGTCAATAAAGCCAAGGGTTGGCTCTTTAGAAAGTGGTCATTGTGGTTAAACAATTATTACTTAAGACTAGGCTTGGTTGTTAGTGGTTAAGCTTAAGACTAGGACTGGTTGTTAGTGGTTAAGCTTAAGGCTAGGTCTGGTTGTTAGTGGTTAAGTGGTTATGTTCTTATGGCTTAGGGATAGGCTGGCTAATAGAGAACCTAATCTCTTAATCAGTGGCTAAGTTAGTGGAAGGAAGTTGAGAATTTTCTTGTATTTAAACACCCCCAACCAGCATGGGAGGGCAGTTGAAAGTTCAATAAAATCTGGTGGTTTGTTCTCACCCTAAGCAGAATATTTTTCCTTAGTTCTAGCTTTGACTAGGACCTAACAGAAGAATATTGGGGAGATCTAGTCTCTAGAGCCTTACCTAGGGTAAGCTCTGATCACTGGCCAATTTTCATTGGGAAGGAGGATTTAGGTGGTAGAGGTTCAACCCCTTTTAGATTTGAGAACATGTGTTGGAATGAAAGTAACTTTAGGGTAAATTGGGAAGGATTGAAGCTCCATTGGAAGTTGAAAGAATTGAAAGCAAAAATTAAGGATTGGAACATTCAGCATTTTGTGTGATTAGAAGAAAGGAAACGAGAGGTGATTAGCCAAATTGAGTTCTTAGATGCTAAGGAAGGTAAAGGTAATTTTGAGGAAAGGGACAAAGAGGTAGGGTGGGGGTTAAGATGGAAATTGGAGGATGTTATTTTTAAAGAAGAAACCGGTTAGAGGCAAAAATCTAGGCATAAATGGGTGAGAAAAGGGGATAGAAATACAAAGTTCTTTCATGCTTTGGCAAATGGGAGAAAGAAAAGTTTCATCTCTAAGCTTGTGATTGATGATGTAATTCTTACCCAATACAATGATATTGCAAGGGCTTTTGTGAATCATTTCAAATCTATATATAGAAGGCCTCTAAATGGTAGAATAAGGTTAGAAGGGTTAGATTGGCCTAAACTACCTGAGGACCTTAGTTTATGGTTTGAAGGAAACTTTGAAGTGGAAGAAAAAAACACAATATTTTCGATGGATAGGTCCAAAGCTCTTGGTTCGGATGGTTTTATGATGGATTTTTGTCAAGATTGTTGGGACATACTCAAACATGACATTTAGAAGAATTTTTGGGCCTTAGTGGGTATTACAGACACTATTAAATATTAGGGTCTATTGGTGGGTCCATTGACCCAGCTATTGCGTAAGGATTCATTTGATTGGTCTAGTGAGGTTGAACTTGCATTTGAGTGCCTCGAGCTCACACTGTCCAGCCCTTTTTATGACGCAGCAGGTGGTCGTCTAGGTGCTGTCCTGGTTTAAGATGGCCATCCTATTGCATATTTTAGCAAGACCTTGGCCGGGTCAGCCAAATGTAAATCAGCATATGAATGGGAGTTAATGGCATTGGTGCTTGCTGTTACGAAGTGGAGAGCCTATCTGTTTGGTTGCAAATTCGTGAAATGAACTGTCTAGCAGAATTTGAAGCATTTATTAGAGCAACAAATGCATACTAACTCTACCTACATGCCACAACTTTTACAGTTATTTCATGTGTCACCAGAGGGAGTACATTCTGGTGTTCTTAAGACATACCATTGTGTTGCCTTCCATTAATTTTGAGTTGGCACAAAGAAGGCTATTCGAGATTATGTCGCTTCTTGGTCCATTTGTTATCACTAGACAAATGGACCAGAGACACACATATGGCTGCTGCAGAAAGGGTGTTATGCTACCTTAAGGGAACCCCTGTGAAGGGTATATTATTTGCTAAACATGGACACATGACGGTAGAAGCATATGCAGATGCTGATTGGGCAGGAAATGCGGATGACAGGAGATCCACATCAGAATATTGTGCTATGGTAGCTAAAAATATTGTTTCCTGGAGAAGTAAAAAGCAATTAGTGGTTGCTAGATCTTTAGCTGAGGCTGAGTATAGAGCTATGGCCCATGGTGTTTCTAAGTTATGGCTTAGATCTCTCCTAAATGAGATGGGTGTTTTATGTGACGAGCACTGATGTTGTATTGTGATAATCAAGCTGCTATTATCATTGTTCACAACCCAGTTCAGCATGATAGAACTAAGCACATTGAGATAGATAGGCACTTTATACGAGATAGAGTGGCTTCAGGAGAGATGTGCCTACCTTTCATTGCATCAGAAGTGCAGCTAGCAGATTTTCTAACTAAAGGAGTCCCAAAGGCAAAGCTTCAACATTATGTAAACAAGCTTGGAATGATTGACATATATGCTTAGCTTGAAGGGGGGAGTGTAGTGAGAATGGGCCGAATGGGCCTTAGTGTTTTTTGTTTATTTTAAGTAGTATTTAAAAGTTATGTTTCTTAGTTATGGGCCTTCTTTTATTTTCTTTAATTATTTCTTTAGTGCTGGCCGCCCCCTCAAGGGCATCTAAGTAATTGTACTAAGATTTAGAATTATTAATAAAAATGATGAAAGGGGGCTAGAGAGGTTCGAATTCTTCTTTTCTCTCTTCCCTTCTTTTCTTCTTCTACAACCTATTGCTGCAACTTCTTTCTTCTTCTTTCTCTTTCTCTCTTTTTTTATTTTCTTGCATTATCTGAATTATTGTAGGTGTAATTTTCAATTGGTTTAATAGGTTGTAAGCAAATATGATCAAGAACTGTTAAATCTGTTAGACATGTTGTACTCAACATATACAAGGAAAATGAGAATAATAAGACTCACCTTGATTTTGGCATTAATCTCTCTCTCTCTCTCTCTCTCTCATCTTTCACTCTCATTCTTAGGAGCAAGCACCTTCATTACCTTCATGGTGGAAACTCCCCTGATTGGAGCCCTGTTGCTCTCCTGTGCCCTGCTCGATGCCCCTCTCTGCCTAAGACATGACAACCTTCAGTGCCTCCTTAAGCTAGCAGATGTTACTGATGGCCTTGTGAGGTCAAACTCTATTCGAGCCACTTGATTCTCAATGGGGGAAGTTTTGGTGTTTGTCATCTCTCCTCCAGAGCTCTGATACCAGTTGTTGAGTTACTGCTCAACACAGGAGCTGGTTCAAGGTAGCTCCAACTCCTTACAAGAACAATGGAGAAGAAAATACTCAATCATCTGCCTCCATTTCCGCATTCACCATTTATGACCGCCATTCAGTTACAATCACTTATTAACCAACTACGTGATGTGGCTGTTTGGTGTACATAAACCTGATGGGAGCTTTATAAGGCTCGGCTGAGCTCATGGGCCTTGAGTGGTCCTGGGTAGTGCTGTCAGCAGTGGTGGGTGAAGAAGAATGGGTAATGGGCTTTAACAATGTCCTGATAATACTGGCATTAATGCTTCTAGAATATGTAAAATGGTATATATCAAGAAGTCATACTGTAAAAAACTCAAACATTTATAAGTTGGATCAAATTTGACAAATTATTTGGAAATGATACTTAGTTTACAGGATTAGACACAAAAACATGGTGTAAACATATTAGGTTGGATCCCTATACCTGTATGTGCCCTGGATTTTGGGAAAATTTGTTGTCATTCCATATCAGTGCTCTTACCTATGTGGTCATCTCAGGTACTCGTTCACAACTATATGCCTCTAACTTTACGTGTATTTCCCATAGAGGAAGCTGGAGAGAGATCTGGCTTTATATGGTGGAGCTCAACCAGCCACTGACGTAGGAGCTGACGAGGGTGTTGATGACATTGACCAGGAAGAGGGAATTGATCCAACCACATCAATTTCTGGTATATTTCACTACCACAAGCTGCACATCACTTGAATGAACCATTAAGTTGGAAGTAGTTGCTCAGGAAATATTTTTGTCCATTGCATAGGTTCTAAGATTGTAAGATTTCTATTCCATTAAGTTACAAGTAGCCAAGAGTGGGATTTAACCATCCATTACTCCCTTTTGAAGATTTCTATTCCATAAAATAAAACCATAGGCTTCTTGTGATAATCTCATCAATCACACTTCTTTTTCTTATCAATTATCAATTGCAATCTTTTGAACAACCTGAAATAAAGGTAACAAATATGGCGGGCAGTTGAGTAAGTCCCTGCAGCATTTGATGATGTTTCAAAGGACATTCCATTGTTTTCTGTCGCCAGTTTTCCCTGGGAACAGGAAAAGAAGAGAAAATTTTCCTTGAAACATTGCCAGAAGCTTACATATTTTACTTGTCTGGTCTTCTGGATTAGTCCATGCTTTTGGCACATATACTTTTCTTGTTAAGACATCAAATAGCAATGACTTTCCCCCTGCCTTGGGTGAACCAAACAATTATGACACATTTCTTTGGTTTTTCTTCTGTTAGACTAATAATGCAGTTTTCATCCTTTTATCTAACTAAATCTTATGCCTGTTTTTTCATTTCATAGTTGAAGGGACAAGTATGTATGACAACGGTGATATGACTATCACAGTGACAATGAGTGAGATCTCTCGAGAAGAAGATGCAGATTTAAGGCCAAAGACACAGTTAATCCCTAGATCAAGTATTGATACTGAAAAGAGGCACCAAATACCTTTGAATAAGAAGACATTCAAAAAATCCCAAAAGCACAAGCCACTTCGAAGGCCACAGAAGAAACGAGACAAAAAGAAGGGAAAGAAGAACAAGAACTAGCAGTTAGCATTAAGTTGTATTTGTTTCTGAAAGGACAGAATAGTCACTTTGATCTACTTCTGAAAAAAAGACGATTTGTTTGGTTGGTTATATAAAGTGATAATTTGTAACTTGGTTGTCAATCGATTTTTTTTTTTAATTTTTTTTCATGTACATGTTTTCTCGGTTACTCTTTTTTGGTAGTGTAGATGAAAGGAAAGATCTATACTGCCAGAAAGACAAGAGGCGGGAAGGGTTGTTCTCCTCCATATCTTGAATCACTAGGCCAGCACCAAATTGTATAGATGACACCCCGTCAAAGTTCACCTTCAGCCAGCCATCAGGAGGGGGAGTCCATCAGTCCAATGACATATGCTGAGAGACTTTAGAGTGGACTGCACCAGTGTAGTGAACAATTTCGATCTCTATGGAAAACAGTGGCATTAACCAGATGAACAGGATCAA
This sequence comes from Nelumbo lutea, assembly GCF_056320005.1. Lineage (NCBI taxonomy): Eukaryota > Viridiplantae > Streptophyta > Magnoliopsida > Proteales > Nelumbonaceae > Nelumbo > Nelumbo lutea. The sequence continues at coordinate 36,173,671 of NC_142691.1, forward strand.
ATGCAAGAAATTGGATTTGGTCCTCACAAAATTGTGCTCATACTGTTCTCACAGCGCTTTTCAGCGGTGAATTGGGAACATCTCCCCAAGTATGGAGATATTTTCAATGCACAGTTGAAAAGGGATGTGACACATGAGAACGGTGTGAACACAATTTTGTGAATACACAATTTTGTGAATACTGAATTCACCCTCCAAATGCAACCCCTTCCATGACAAACTTACATCTAGACTGCTAGATGGTCCAAAGATGAAAGAACAATAGAGCAACCTGCAATGGTATAAACATAATCGGTGCTCAGTGGGTTATCAATTTGTGACCAAAACTTCAACCAACCTATGGGCACTAACCCTCAATTCTACTGGAGATGCAGCCCACATATGTTGGACAATCGGGCAATAGAACAAGATATGGTGGTAGAGTGTTCTTCCCCCTCACAAATGCTGAAAAGTTCACCAATTCGAGCATGTCTTTTAATAGCTCTGATTTAACTGGAAGACAATTCATCTGATTTATTTCCAATAAAAACAAGTGGGCTCTAGGAGGGCTATGTTTAGATCTCCAGAATGTATGCCAAGAAACATCTACAAACGCCAAGCTAGCTGTTGATGATTGAGTCAAGGAAGGAAGCAGTGAGATATTTACAATCCGAAGCAGTAGTAAATTGAACCTGTGGAGTCAGCTTAAAAATAAGTTTACATCTCCTTGTGAGCAATGTCTGGATGGTTCCACCGTCCGATTCGAATGGATGGCCCATTATGATAAAAAATTAAAATAAAAAATAGCTAAAAACTGTTACAAGTTGATCCGACTTTCCAGATCAATGGGTCAATAATCAATTCAACGGATGATGGTTCCCAGTTTGAATGGCCCGTATTATTACTTGGGCAATATCAGTAGGAAAATGAGAATAAATAACATTTAGTTCTCCATGACAATGATTCATGGTCGATTAGGGAGGGAACATTACCATTATACGTGACACCTCCATCTTGTAGTGCCTGTAGACTCTGAGTTCATATTAGCTCCTCATTCACGGTTGGGATATTGTTTTCAAAACTGGATCGGACCGGAAAAACTGGGAACTGGTCACCTGACCGGTTCCATTTTCCTCCAAAACCGCTTTTTCCCCCAAAACTGTTGATTTTGGTCAGCAAACCGCTGAACCGGCTGATTAATTGTTCGAACCGTTCGAATTGTTTTGACTGTTTTTCAATTTTTTATTTTATTAATTTTTTTTGTCAAAACGGGCCAACCGTTCGGGTCGAACGGTCAGAACATTCCAACCGGTAACCGGACCCTTGACTGGTTCGGTCACTGGTTCATTTTTAAAAACCATGGGAATATCTGATATGGTGTGGGGCGCCCATGTGGATTCATGGACTCCACCCATCAATCCACGGGTCATGTAGAACATCTATATCTCATCCAATACCAACCGTCCAATAATGCATTTTTGTACATATTTTCTATGGTCAAGAATAGAGGCCCAAGTCCCTAAAACTACACCTCCTTTAGTTACTAGTTGGTAACCAGAATGATTGTCCATGCTTGATATACTTACCGGTGAGCACCTCAGTCCAAATTTCATTTGAAGTGAAATCTTCACACTAACTTCATTATAAGAGCCAAATTCAGTAATTGAACATCCTTAAAACCCAAGCCTCCATCCTCTATACTTTTCATAATGAATCCCAGTTTTTTCATGTAAAAGAAGTGCTCCTTGTCTATACAACCCACCAAAAATCTCTACACGATGTATTTATTTTGCTTGAAGCGTATTGAGTAATTAAACAGGTAAGAGTATAATTATTTTTGAGAAACTCTAAATGGAGTTTTTTGCCTTTTTTTTTTTCAACTCGTCTTCGTGCGGAAAGATGAGGCTGGGCCCATAGTAGATGCAATAACCGCCATGAGAATGCCGGTCATCTAAACACCCATTCCAATTGCAATCACTGTAGCCATGAAGCTGAGTGGAGGGAGAACAACGAATGTGAAGACCAAGGTTGTAAGTGTGCTTGATGAAACGTAAGATATGCTTGACAGCAGCCCAATGGTTAACCGTGGGCTTAGACATGAACTGGGCAACCTTGTCCACTGAAAAATCCAAACCTGGACGATTCATGGTCAAGTACTATAGAGCACAAATAGTGCTCCGGTATAATGTCGGATCATCAAAGGCGGCAGAGTCAGTAAGGGAGAGTTTAGTATTGACTACCATAGGAGTGGTGCAAGGTTTGGCATCTGCTGTGTTGGTGCAATGAAGAAGATCCAAGGCATACTTGGACTGAGATAGAATCATGCCAGCGGAGGTGGGCTGTGACTCAAGCCTAAGAAAGAAGTGAAGAGGCCCAAGGTCCCATATGGACAACTCAGAGGCAAGAGCATGAATGAACTGATCAACAAGTGCAGAGTTGGACCCAATAATGATGATATCATCTACGTAGATGAGTACCAAGGTGATGTCATGAGACGTGTGATGAATAAACAATGAGGCATCAGCTTTGGATTCAATGAAATCATGAGCAACTAAGAAGTTGTGGGGTCGAGTGAACCAGAACCTGAGGAATCTGTCGTAGGCCATAAAGAGACCGATGTAGCCTGCAGACATGATCAGGGAAGGATGGTTGCTGAAAACCAGGCGGCTGACTCATGTAAACCTCTTCGATTAAGTAGCCATGAAGAAATGCATTGTTGACGTCCAATTGACGGGTAGGCCAGGACTTGGACGTGGCAATGGAGAGAACCAACTGGATGGTGAAAGGCTTAACCACCGGACTGAAGGTGTCCGAAAAATCAATCCCCTCTTGTTGATGATATCCTTTTACAACTAAACATGCTTTGTATCATTCAACGGTACCATCAGCGTTCCGCTTAATCTTGAAGACCCATTGGAAACCCACAATATTTTTGTCAGGTGGCAGTGGGACGAGAGACCAAGTGTGGTTCTGAATCAGTGTAGAGAATTCATTATTCATGGCATTACACCACTTCGGATCACGCACAGCTTGAGTAAAACAAGTGGGCTCCATTTCAGTGGTGATGGAGGCTAGGGTATATCTGGGATTAGGCTTGAACACCCCAGACTTAGAGCGAGTCTGCATACCATGAGGAGTGGGAACCGAGGCTAGAGAGGCAGTCGGATCTGGTGTTGCATTGAGATCTGCGGTGCTGGACTATATCATAGAGGATTCTAGGGAGTCCACAGGAGAGTGGTCCGATGGAGAGAGAGAAGGGGTCTGTGGAGAGGCAGCAATGGATTGCGCGGCGGTAGCAGTGGACTGAAGACATGGGGCCAGAATAGGTGACGGGCCCAAGATTGAAGGCATGTCCTGGGAGCATGGAGCTGGGCTGCGTGGAGAAGGCCCATTGATGTAGGAGAAAGTGTTCTCATCGAAGAGCACATCATCAGAAATGTAGAGACGACCAGTAGATTTATGCAAGCATAGATAACCCTTGTGATGAGAGTTGTACCCTAGGAAAGTGCAACGAAGAGTACGGTAATCAAATTTTGCTTTGTTGTAGAGGCGCAGATTGGGGTAGCAATCACACCCAAAGATTCTGAAGTGACTGTAATCTGGGGGACGTCCAAAAAATAGTTCATAGGGAGACTTGTGGCCAAGTAGAGGTGTTGGAAATTGGTTGATCAAAAATACTGATGTGGCAAAAGTTTCATTCCAGAACTAGCGAGGAAGTTTGGCATTATCAAGGAACGTCAGGCTGATATCAATGATATGTTGGCGTTTACACTTAGCAACTCCGTTTTAAGCATGAGTATGAAGACAACTACAGCGATGTACAATTCTGTAGTCTTGTAAATAAGCATGAAATTTGCGGTGTTCACCCCCTTCATTAGTGTGTAACATCTTGATGGGCCGATTCATTTGTTTTTCAATCATAGTCTGAAATCTTATGAAAGTAGGAAAAGCTTTAGATTTCGTAAACAAGGGAAGGATCCATGTGAAACATGTGAATGCATCAATAAATTCAATATAGTAATGATGGCCATTATTAGAGGGCATAGGAGAAGACCCCCATAAATCAGAATATATAACATCTAAAGGAGCAGACACACTAGTTGAGGAAGGTGGGTGAGGGAGGTGATGAAACTTCCCATGAGCGTAGGAAGAGCAAAAAACTAAGGTGGACTTGGAGTCAACTAGTAAGTTGTGTTGCTTAAGAATCTGCTGAACAACACAGTGTTGAGGATTCCAAAGAAGTTTGTGCCAGCCATCTATGTACCCCCAAGAAGGCTCTTAGTCCCTTATTCGAGCTACTAGAAGGAGATACAAAAAGCTGATAGAGGCCATCCTTAATTGGCCCTGAAAGGATTGGTGTCCCCTGAATTTTGTCCTTCACAATAAAACTAGAATCATCAAACTCAAAAATTACATTATTATCATGGCAAAACTGATGGATAGATAGCAGATTTTTTGTGATATCAGGCACATGAAGGATAATATTTAAATGCAGTATACAGGAAGAGGTATGAAGAGAGGTATGTTCAATGTGTTTGATGTCCAAACTTGTCCCGTTACCTATGACTATTTTGTCAATGCTGTTGTAATCAGATCAAAGAGAAAGATTGTCGAGGTTGGCTGTAAGGTGATTTGTGGCACCGGTGTCTAGGTACCGGTCGCCATTAGAGGAATTCGTGGTATTGGAAGCAACAAGAGCCTTAGATTGTGGAGTATTTCCAGATGCCTGTAAGCTGAGATCAAAGCGGTGGAAGCAAGAAAGTGCAGAGTGGCCAACTTTGCCTCAGACCTGACAAGTTAGTTGCCACCGCGACCACCACGATGAGAATTGGGTGGTCAAACTCCTAGTTTGTGCACTATTGCATTGGCAGAAAGCTGTGTGTTAGAGAGAGCAGAGTGTTGGTGGTTGAGTCTGAGCTCGAATTGATGTAGAAGACTGTGAAGTTCTTCGAGAGATAAGTGGTCATGTCTAGTGGTGATGGCTATGACTAGCGGGTCGTAATCTACTCCCAAACCTCCCATGGTGTAGAGGATTATGTCATCTGATGAGAGTTCTTGTCCGACTGCTTCAAGTGCATCTGTGTAGCCTTTGATTTGTTGCAGGTAGTTAGTCATCGATTTCGAGCCTTTATGGAGGTGGTGAAGATCATTTTTTAGCTGCATGATCCTGGCTCATATACGAGTCAGGGTCATCCAAGCGTTGTGAGATGTTTTGCAACTGACGACTTGAGTGAGAGCTCCTTCAGAGAGAGTTGCAAGCAACCAGTTGAGCAGTAATTTGTCCTGGATCTACCAAGAGGTGAACGTTGGGTTCACAGTTTTGAAACCAAAGGTATCGATTGTATCACCAATGTATTGTAGGGGACATTGGGTAGAGCCATCGAGATAGTCGAATAGGCTTAGACCTTCAAGCATGGGTTGGTATTGGGCTTTCCATAATAGATAATTTTGTTTATCTAATTTTACTGAACTAAGATTGGCAAGGTTACTGAAGAGTGAAGGGAAAAGAGAGGAGAAAGAAGATGGGTTGCCAGCCATGGCTCTGATACCAAGTGAAAGGTGATGGATTTGGTAAAATGGTCAATAATTGAATTACTGATCAACAAGGATTTAAATACAATGGTTTACATGATAATCACATCAGTTAGGATAACTCTATCTGAGATAGAGTTTGTGATATACAATAACTCTAAAGGATAATCCGATCATCATGATCTACAACTCATGCAAGAGTTACGTGAACATGAGAGACTCTAACTTGATTAGACGAGGCATGATAATTTTTGTAACATCTTGTACACAAAATTGGTTAAACCAATTGATCTGAATTCTACCACTTCTTTGACCTCTCCTTTTTAGGAATAAGAGTAATATTTGTGTCATTAGGCTCAGTTTGGAAAGAGTGCAAATATAAATATATAAAGTGCAAAACCTTGTATTTTATATTATTTTGTATGTATTTATACTATACATATTTATATTTGTACTCTTCTGAGCCTTATGGTGTGTTTGGTTTGAAGGAAAAAGTAGGGAAAGGAAGGGAAAGGTAGGGAAGCCTTTACAAACTTTGTATAGGTTTTTCTCCCTTTCCCTTCCTTTCCTTACCTTTTCCTTCAAACCAGACATAAGCTTAATGTCAAAAATTTTATGTGTGTGAGCAAATAAATCTTGAATGAAAAGAACAAATTCATCCTAGAGAGTCCCAACACTTCTGGTAGAACTGAGACGAAATACCAACCGGGACCGACGCCTTCATGGGTGAATACCAAATAGAGCATTTCGAATCTCATCAAGCATAGGGACAGCACAAGGCAATAAATAAGTTCTCGGTATCTAAAATATCAACTGGTGCCACCATATGAGAAATAGAGGGTAAACTAGGATTGGAAGTGGAGAAGAGATCCATTAGTAGGAGTTGGCCATGCTTTCTATTTTAGAAGGAACATTTGTCCAACGGCCATTTGTGGTATAAAGTAAGGTTTTAAAAATGGACTTTGAAAGAAAACCATTTTGACCATTGGTTTCTAGGTTGATGGTTCGACCTTTCAGTTAGAATAGACAATCTATTCCAACTAAAAAATTAAAAAAATTAAAAAAACAATTAAAATATAAAAATGGCGAAAAACCCTTGAATAGGTTGATGGTTTGACTGTTCGGGTCAGCGGGTTGCTGACCAATTCAACAGTTTTGGCCAAGGACTGGGTTTGGAGTAAAATGGAATCAGTTGCCTGGATGGTTCCTGGGCCGAATGGTCTGACCGTTTGGATCACAGAGATTCAAGAACATTGGTACAAAGCCATTCAATAGAATTCCCTCTCTTTCGGGAAAGAATCAACCTGTAAAAAGTTAGCATTCAAAACGTATAGGGTATTTCCTCCAAATTCAGTCCTTAGAAGTATGAACAATAGTAGGTGCATGATCACTTCCTACAATTGGTATATGATGGACCCAATCTAATCTTTCACATACTAAGGTTGTGCTCGATATCATTGCCACTTCTACTTGCAACATTTTGTGTTAGTGAATATAATATTTTTGAAAAGTTGTCTTGTCACATCAAATCATAACCACTTATCTTTTATAGTTTAAACACCAATTTTTTGACTTTCATGAAGAAGCATCTAGATCACAACCATTGCTCCATGTAAACCGTGGACATTTATAGCCAAGTTCAATCAGGTTACAAGTAGATATGAAATCTGATAATAGTTGGTTTTGAGCTAGGGTGATGCCAATAAGGAGATGAAGAATTTTGCAACAATTCCTGCAATCGATCAAATACAGCCTGTATATAGCAAGAATCTGGATGACCATAAACACCATAACATGTCCAAATGAAATGGATAGGAGAATTAGAAATCTGGGCATAATTCATAATAAAGTATAGTCATTTCAAACACTTTTTTTTTTCTAAATTTTGTACTTAGAGAACTAATAAAATTATTAACAAATAAATACTAATAAAACATATGATTAATATATGTAGTGAAAGTTGAGTTAAGATCTTACATTAAGAAGTTCTACAAGATTTTAAGGGATAGGAAGAAGGTTGGTTGGGCCCAACCCGAGCCCATCCCAACTCGAAATTGACTTCGGGTTGGAGGTATTTAGTTAGGGTTGGGTAGGCCTGGTTGAATTAGGGTTAGGGTTAGATAGGTCGGTTTGAAAGTTGGGTTATGTTAGAGTTAGGGTTGGGGTTTAGAACTTAGGTTTGGGCTAGGGTTGGCCTCAACCTGACCTAAGGTGCACCCACCTGTGGAAGAGGCCACTAAAGAATCGAGTCAGCAATACTGCCAGATATATTGTGAAACTTAGGCTGTATTTGGTTGCGACGTAAATAAATTTGCGCTGATGCAAAGCTATGACGGTGCAAATGATTTGAATGTAAATTCTAACCTATATTTTTTCAAAATTTTGCTTATCTTATTTGATTGTAGTACAAATAAAATAAATTAAGACATGAACCAGAATTAAGTAAAACCCAAAATCAGCATGATAGCGATAAAAATGGTTCCATTATATTTAAACCCATTGGATTTGATAGTCATACTTTTAAAACGCATGATGTGGAGTGATGTCCCAATATTAATGTCATAAAACAGTGACAAGTACTCTTAGAATGCTCTGGAAATGATGTATAAATCCAACTTTGTACATATTAGATTTTTATGGGTACAAATACCAATTTAAATCCTGAAAATCCAAAGAATATGAATAAGTTACAGAGATGCAAATGAGCGAGGCGTTAGATTGGCCTGTCCAGGTAAGTACAGAGGTTTTGGCCCAAGAACTCATATATGATTTTTGCATCCCCATATACAGGCTACTTCATTGGTTTTGTATTGATATTTAGTTATTCGATAATTATTTTCAAATTATGAAAAAAATAAATTAATACTTAATTATTGTAATAAAACAAATGCTATAGAAGTTGTTTGGGTCTCTTTCTAGATATTCAAGCTCTTCATATCAACCCTATACCCACCTCAAATTGGACTCTCTTCGATCGGGTGATATTAGCTGTAAATAATTCCAATTTTTAAATAAAAAATAACTGAGTACCAAGCAATATAAAAAAAAATAACTAAGGGTGAGCTCTACAGTATGAATGTTTTTGTTTTGATTTGTTTTTGAAAGACAAAAACATGCAAAAATACATTGAAGGTTTGTTTTTATTTTCATTTGTTTTGCAACAGGTTTTAATTTGTTTCGTTTATTTGGAACTCAGGCCTAGTTCGGAAGAATGCAAATATAAATATGTAGAATATAAAACTTTGTATTTTATATTATTTTATATACATTTATACTTTATTTGTACTCTTTTCAAACTGAACCTCAGCAAAGATTGGAAAACGCCTCTTCCTAAGAGGGAACAAGGGTTGTTTAGGGGTTAAAATTTGCCCCATAAATGGTGTCTGATGAGAGGAACAAGAAAAGTCTTTTGGGGCAATAACAGTATACTATTATTTATCTATTTATCATCCATACTTCAATGACTAACCCACTATCCATAACCCTAACCCAACCCATCTATACAACTAAGTCCAACTACTACAAAGCCTATAACAGTTCCCAACCAATATGATACACTAATTTTATACACACACAACACAAGCAATATAACTTATGAATATTCGGATCTAACCAGATACCCAATTACAAACCCCCCTTAATACGGCCTTTCTCCAACATAATTCCCAGGGGGGTCGTAATTACAAGTCATAAACACGTCTCCATCATCACAGACTACTCGAGCACATCCAATCCGTCGAGTTGTCTCCCACACAATTTGAGTATAGTGGCCGCACATCTGTCCATCTTGACAACTATTGCTGGCGTACGTGTAGTACTTCTCTTCGGCCGCCCATGCATTCACAGCGTCGGTAGGCGTCCAGCTCGAGCCGCTCCCCCAATACACGTTCTCGCCCAGCTTGAAGCCACCTTCCGGAAAAGAATGCTCCACGGCACAGTCGGCTTTCCTTTGCCCTGCCCACCACTTGGCGTAGTTCTCGAGTTGGTAATCCCACGTCAGGGGTAGCTCCCATTTTCTGGCTCTGACCATGTTGTGTGCAAACAGGAACTGTAGAGACTCACCCACGCAACCCCAACATAACTGTTTAGAGATTTTGTATATGGTTTCATTATCCGGCAGTTTATGGTCATTTTCCGATGACAAGACCGGAGATGACTGAGAAGAAACAGGGTTGAGGTTTCCGTTGAGGGAGATGATGAGAACAAGAAAGAGGAGAACCAGATGAGCTCTCATTCTTGTGTAAGGGAGGAGAGAAACTCGGTGGATGGAAGTGGTGGAGCTGGGTTAATGTGAGCTCTAGCTGCTTATTATTTTGAAGCTTGGTGGCAGGGACAAAGACAATTGTGAATGATTGGAGCATAAATCAATGAAGGATTCTCGTGAGGTGGGCAATGAGCGCCCGTGAGCTATGGTTTGTTTGTTACGTGGGACGATCGGTCCCAGCTTGTCGCACTTCGGGTACTTCTCTCAAGTGTCAACCAGGGATTCACATGGGGTTGAGATGAATGCGATGATATGTGTTGGCAATTGATTGACTGCCTGAGGCCCAAATCCACAAGATTGTGCTACGTGTGGACATGCATTATTTGTTTGACACGTGGCGTCGGTCAATAGATATATGTGATGAATTAAGGGAGATCAAATCCCGTCGTGTATTGAGAACATCTTCCATGATAATACTAAAAATACACAGCGTAGATGTGCTGAGAGATGTTGTGGGGATAACTTGTAGAGGTTGATTTGAATTCAAATTAAGGAAGATAATTTCTTTTTAAATTTTCAGTTCCTTAGCTTTTGGACCAGAGAATATGCTCTGCTGGTCATTGCAGAAATAAAGGAATAAAGTTTATTTTTGCTTGAGCTTATGCGCGTGAGTGTATAGATTAGATTGCGAGGCTTTTTAATATTATACTGCGCATCTAACAAAAAAAATTATATATTTGATTGCCCTTGGAATATAAAGTAGAAAACACCAAAAGATTGATACGTAATAACAGTACTTTTTGTGTCGTGAAATTTTATAAATTTAATGTGAATATAGACGAGGGAAAAATGCAATTTGATTAATTAAGTTTTACATTTAGGTATTAATTTACATTATCCTTCATTAAATTATTTATTTAATGTATTTTTTATTTTCATCGCTAAATTTCATTAATTAAATTAAATATAAGTATTTTTGTTGGGGTGGTGCCCTAGTTGGTTGAAGTTGTCACATGGACATTGACGTGGCCGATGAACCACGTCAACACATTGTTTGCCTATGAGGAGATAATTATGTCACCAAAGACCTTGCAGAGAAGTAGAGTCCCAAATGAATAAGGAGAAGCGCCCTCGTTGGGGATGGCGTAACCTCTCGAAGACCTTAACAGGCGACTTCATCCCTGATGCAATCTTAGTTATGTGCTGCAAGGGCACTTATGTCTTTTCAGCCTTTTTTATCTCTTATGTTGTTGCCCTATTATTTAAATAAAAAAGGCTGGCACCACCAACACTGTTGCTTCGATCTCCATCTTCTCTTCTCGTCCTTCTTTTCTTCTTCTCCTCTCCTCTTCTCTTCTTCACTCTTGAATGAAAGCATGGTATCAGAGCAAGATCGCACTTTGTAAAAAGTTTTTTTTTTTTTTTTGGTCGAATCTTCAAACCACATACCTGGACTAAGAATGGGAAAACTGGTTCAACCTGCACTGAGAACTGTTGTTGGACTCTATTCTATTAACTTTTAAGCAAAAACTGAGAAGAAAAATCAAACTCAGAGATTGGCGGATGATTGACTGAGTTTTTCTAGAGGTCGGTGGTTGTGTTTCTTCTTTTCTCCCATTCTTGTATTGATTGTAACTTCCAAAACTAGTCGAATTGATCAGGAACCTTGACTAAATCCTCTTTTATCACTGACTCTTGGTATTGTTACCAAGAACATCCTAAAATCTGCCCTAGCCAAATGGTGTAAGCGAGTTCAATGACCTCTGTAGGTCGGTGATCCAAAACTGTGTGGGTAAAGAACCTGTGTAGGTCATGTGTGACTTAGTTTAGATGAACAAATACACCAGCAGAAGTGTAGATGTTATGTGTGGCTTAAACTAGCTAGCCCTTGTGAGGTCGGAGAGACCTGTAAATTCTTGACAACAGGTGTTGTGTTACTGTGACTGCAACCCTTGTGAGGTTAGTTAGACTTGCAAATCTGTGACAACAGATGCTGAGTTACTATGGCCTTTCTTTTCACCTTAAATCTCACAATGGGGGTTGTGTTGTTTGTGAGTGTGTGAGGAGGGTTGTAAGTCTGAAACTTCTGCTTGCAGCCCCTGTTATGTCCTCCGAAGACTGCAACTTCTAGAACATCTTTTAACCAGGGAGGAATGAACAATAGTCTTGACTTTATGAACTTTCCAATGACCATTACTCCCTTAGATGGCAGAAATTATTTGACATGGTCTAAGGAGATGTGGTTGTACATCAGAACCCGGGGTAAGGTAGGGTATATCAATGAAAAAGTGAAGGAACCTAGGACTGGTGCTGCTGATTATGATAAGTAGGACCAGGAAAACTACATAATTATGTCATGGTTTTTGACTACTATGCTACCATCTGTTAAGCAGAATTTTATGTGGGTTGAGATAGCCATGGAAATTTGGGAACAAGCAAGGTCAACTTACTCCGAGCAGAGACACTATGCTAGAATCTATCAATTGCAAGCTGAGTCAACAACATGCAAACAAGGGGAAAGAAGCTTATCCACTTACTACTCTACCCTTACATCTATCTGGAAAGAGCTAGATTACTATCAAAACATTGACTGGGAGAGTGAAAAGGATGCCAAAGCTTACAAACAGTTAGTGTCACATCAGCGGGTGTTTTCCTTTTTGTTAGGACTTAATCCTATGTATGAACCTATTCAAGTTCAAATTTTGGGTAGTAAGGACCTTCCTTCTGTCCAAAGGGTGTATGCTCTGGTCTAATCTGAGGAAAGTAGAAAATTTGCCATGAATCCCCCCGAGGGGGAGACCATTTCTTTATCTACAAGAAGTACTAATTCAGCCAAAAGGGGAGATGGTTAGAAAAGGGTTGATGATAAAGATAAATTGTGGTGCACTCATTGTCAAAAACCCCGTCACACATGGGAGACATGTTGGGAATTACTTGGAAAGCCGATGTGGGCACAAGACCTAAATAAGAAATCAGCTCCAGAACAGAACAAGAAACCAAATCATAAGAGGTTCACTTTGGCTAACTTGGCTTCTCATGAGTCGTAGAGTGGAGAAATTACTTTGAACTTTCAAGATGGGCCCCCCTAGGTCTGATCTCAAGGAAAATATTATCTCTACCTTCCGTGACCATTTGGAACGATATAGTAGGGCTCTCACACAAGTAGATTTTGGACCCACTCCTTCAACCTCCTTTGCTTTTACATCAAATAACTTAGCTTTTGCATTCCATGTGTCTACTGATACATTTGAATATCCATGAATTATCGATTTTGGTGCTTCCAATCACATGATTGGTAAGTCAATCTTTTTTTAGTCATACATCATTCTTTCGGGCAAAAATAAAGTGAGACTAGTCGATGGATCATTCTCCTCCATTGCTGGTCGAGGATCTACATCTTTGCCATTTGGCTTACCTCTATCCAATGTTTTACATGTTCCAAAATTGCCTATTAATCTGTTTTATATTAGTAGCATTACACACTCTTTGAACAACTCAATGACTTTTTTTCCTCAATCTTGTGTCTTTCAGGATTTGGCCTCTAGGAGGACGATTGGTAAAGGGAACATGGTGAATGTTCTCTATGTGTTGGAGAATAAAGTTGGTCTTGTGTCCTGATTAGAGTCTTTGAGTTAGTCAAATAAAAATCAGATTACCTTGTGGCACAATCGTTTGGGTCATATGTCCTTTGAATCTTTAAAATACTTATTTACAAAATTGTTTAAATCTATGTTAGTTAATGATTTTTGGTGTCAAGTGTGTCAGTTAAGTAAACATTGTAGAACTTCATTTCCTTTACGTAATAAAAGATTAGATGTTTTTTTTTTCCATTGTGTATTCTGATGTTTGGGGACCTGTAAATATTCCATCGGAGAATGGCTATAGATACTTTATATCTTTCATTGATGACTTCTTTCGATACACGTGGGTGTACCCTATGCACTCTCGAGAAGTTCCTAAATTTGTGAAAGCCTTCCAACGTATGTTGTACACACAATTTCAAATAGAGATTAAAATTTTCCAATCAGACAGACAATGCCAGAGAGTATTTTCATGGTGACCCCACTGAATTTTTTGAAACTTATGGCTCTCTTCATTGTAGCTCTTTTGCTAGAACCTCTCAACAGAATGGGGTTGTAGAGAGAAAGAACTATCATCTTCTAAAGGTCGCTCGGGGGTTGCTGATACACATGAATGTTTCCAAAAGATTTTGGGTGGATGTTGTTATGATTGCGGCTTATCTTATCAATTAGATGCCATCTTGTCTCTTAGAATACAAGTCCCCTCATCAGCTTATCTTTCCCACTCCTCCATTGTTTCCTATCCCTATGCGTGTCTTTGGGTGTAAATGTTTTGTCCATGATTTGTCTCCTACCCGCAGGAAGCTAAATCCCAAAGCCATTATTTGTGTTTTCCTTGGCTACCCCCTTTCCCAAAAGGGTTATCATTGCTTTGACCCTATTTCCAAAAAGTACTTTGTATACATGGATGTTTCTTTCTTTGAAGATGTGTCTTTCTTCCGTGCTTCTCCTTAGGGGGAGAGTCCAAGTGAGGAGAAACAGAGATAGGTTTTGTTACCATCTCCTCTTGACCCTCCTCCAATTTGGGTCTTCCGTAGACAGTGGTACAAAAGTCAAGGTCGGGGTCAACAAAGTTCAATAGACACAGAGCATCCTGAAGCTGTGCAACCTATGCCATCGGACTCTCAGGGGTTGAATCCATCAGCACATCCAGGTACTATTGTTCCAGTTGATCTCCCTAAACCTATTGATATTGATGCTTCTAATTGTGATATGGACCTTCCTATTGCTAAGAGGAAGGGTGCCAAATCATGCACCACACACCACCCAATGGCTCACTCCTTATCCTATGAGAATGTTTCGCCCTCTTTCTGTGCTTTCCTCTATGCTATCGATAGTGTTTCCCTTCCCAAAAGTGTTGTAGAAGCTTTACTTATTCCTGAGTGGATAGGTGCAATGAAGGAGAAGATCAATAACCTTCACAAAAATGGCATGTAGGAGTTGGTGGATCTTCCTGAGGGAAAGGAGCCTATTGGGTGCAAATGGGTATTCTCTATGAACATAAGGCAAATGGCACAGTGGAAAGGTACAAGGCCCGACTAGTTGCAAAAGGTTTTTCACAGGTATATGGAGTTGATTGTGCAAAAACCTTTGCACCTGTAACAAAAATGAATTCTATTAGAGTCCTTCTTTCTTTTGCTGCAAATCTAGATTGAGAGTTTCATCAACTAGACATTAAAATGCCTTTTTGAATGATGACTTAGAAGAAGAAGTGTACGTCACCCAACTTCTAAGCTTTTGTGCTAAGGAAAATAAGTAGAAAGTTTGCAGACTAAAGAAATCTCTATATGGCTTAAAACAATCTCCAAGGGCCTGGTTCAGTAAGTTGTTAGATAGTGTATGCCCTTAGCTCCAATCAAATTAATGTACTGATACATTTATTGTAAATGAATGAAAGTACATAATTGTTTCATGTTATAATTGGTGTGTTTCTGTGTACTTACCCTTTAAATTGGACACTTATGAGACTCGTGTTAGTTTAGAATGTTCTCAGTTGTTGGATAGACTTGAGGAGTTTATCCTTCTAAGGCTGACACTAATGTGTTGCCAAGAAGGTTGGGGTAACCTGTCTCTGTTGCCAGGGTTGGACCCAAAGCACATACAGTGTGTGTTTGTTTGAAACACTAAACCCGAACCAATTTGCAGTTATGCCCTGGAACTTGGAGACAGGTGGGCAAAACTGGAAAGTTACACATAACCCTTAAACTCGATTATGGTACTGCACTAGGTGTCAGATCAAGCTGTCTTTGATATGCCAATCAGTGAGATCCTTTGGGGGTCAAAACTTGGGTATGTTGGGGCAGTTTGAGAATTCACTTGAGTGGGTGATCATAGTGACATGATCAACCCTTTTGTCGGACAAAGTGAATGATCGGGACTACACTCTCTCTGATGGAAACCAAAACTGCTAGCAGTCGATTTCAACCGTGTTTAAGATTTGTTTTGCAAAATATATTTATATGATATATATATATATATATATATATATATATATATATATATATATATATATATATATATATATATATATATATTATGTTTTAAGAAAAAGGTTTGCCAAAGTTTTTAATTCCTAGGACCCATCCGAGTAGAGAGTGCAATATTGCACCTTGCAGCAAGGGGAGAGGTCCTTCCCTGTCGGGCAGTGGTTGATCATTATGGGTTGAGAGGTTAAGTGTAAGAGACCTTTTAGGGCTATTTACCTGATGATCTATATCTTACTTAAGTCCATTATCCTTGGGCCTTCATAGGATAGATGGACTCTAGGATCATTTAGGGCCCATTAAGAGCCCATTCTGATGGAATCAGGAGTTCACTATGCTTGACAGTGAATTCGGCCAGGCCTTTTCCCATAGGCTGGGCCAAACCCATATGGGCTTATGTAGGGTCATTGTTGGGGTCCCACGCCATACAAAGTGAACCAAATGGGCCAGAAACTACCTAGGGACATGAGCCACTTGCTTAATGGGCTTAAAGTCCATGATTAATTGGATTAATCAAGTGGTCACATGACAATTTAAGCAGTCATGTGACTTGGGCGAATATGGGTTTGGATATGGGTCTGGATCAGCCATTAGGATAAGAGGATAAGTCTTATCCACTTAGAGAGTCCAAATCCAAATAAAGATTTGGATTAGGAACCTCCTAATTCGATTAGGAGTGGTGATTCTTAAGGCTAAGAAAAGAGGAGAACATATCTGCTCTAGATAACTCTACTCTCAGTTCTCTCTCCTTGTTCTTGCTGCCCCAGAAACCCTAATTCAACCTCCAATTCTTGGATTGTTCTTGATTAGTTCTGACTTCTGATTTTTGCAAGAAAATATCATAACCAATTTGTGCTTAGCTCCCTTGTTCGATCCAATGTGTTGGATCACAATTTTGCTAAAAATTGTGTCGCTGAACCGGCTTCAATTCAAGCTATGCCATCTTAAGTGGAAGCTGGTTTTAGAACTCTCTTTGGGCGTGAACTACCACTTTAGGAGCTACACTTACGGATTTTGTATCAGGTATACTTCTCCATTTCTTTTGGTTTTAGAATTGGTTCGGTTTCTATTCAAGAACGATCATTGAAAAAGCAATTTTTCTAAAAATGGGAATACAATTCTCGGAAGGTTGCAAGATGATTTTTGAAATTTCGCCCAACCATCTGGCATGGTTCGGCCATCATATGATGGATTTAACCTTCATTCATAGGTTCCACAAGACAGTTAAACAAATGGTCTTTAAGCAATGCTAGTCTGATCACACACTTTTTGTAAAGAGAGAACAAGGAAGAATGGTAGCTTTAATTGTGTATGTCGATGACATTATTATCACTAGTGACTAGGATTCAGAGATACAGAGATTGAAGAGATTCTTGTCTACTCATTTTGAAGTGAAGGATTCGGGGCCTTTACATTATTTCCTAGGAATTGATGTTGCTCGTTCAAATCAGGGTATCTTCATCTCCTAGAGAAAATATATTCTAGATCTCTTGAAAGATATAGGGAAGCTTGGAGTAAAACCTACTGACACTCCTATAGATGTTAACCACAAACTTGGGGATTGCGGTGATGAGCCCATAGTAGACACAAAGCAATATCAAAGATTGGTGGGCAGACTTCTCTACCTATCTATGACAAGACCTGGCATTGCATTTGCAGTGGGAGTCCTTAGTCAGTTTATGCATGCCCCAAGGACCACACACTTAGAGACAACATATAGAGTTCTTAGATATTTAAAAAAATTCCCTGGGACTGGACCCCTATTTGAAAAAATGGACATATGAAAGTTGATGTTTACACTGATGCAAATTGGGCTGGTTTTGTTGATGATAGAAAATCCACTAGTGGCTATTGTGCTTTTGTTTGGGGAAATCTTGTTACTTGGAGGAGTAAAAAGCAAAGTGTGGTGGCCAAATGGAGTGCAGAAGCTAAATACAGGGCCATGTCTCATGGTGTGGTAGAGCTTCTATGAATAAAGAACCTCTTGGGTGAATTGGGATTTCCTTTCAGTGACCATATGTCACTCTACTATGACAATAAGACAGCCACCAACATTGCAGGCAATCTTGTTTTCTATGATAAAACTAAACATATAGAGGTTGACAAACACTTCATCAGGGAAAAATTGGAAAAAGAAAAATTCTGCACTCCCTACATTATCTCTAAGGAACAACTTGTAGACATTCTTACCAAAGGGTTACACTCCATGCGGCACTATAATCTTTGTGACAAGCTGGGGATGATTGATGTCTATGCCCCAACTTGAGGGGGTGTGATGTAAATAAATAAAAAGGATGGTGCCACCAACACTGTTGCTTCGATCTCCATCTTCTCTTCTCATCTCTTCTTCTTCTCCTCTTCTCTTCTCTTCTTCACTCTTGAATAAAATCAATCCCGTTAACCCAATAAGGACCTTGTCCAGTTACAACACAAATACTCATCTATTTAAAGGCATCTCCCCCTCACGGTAAAGGTTTCTCACTACCTAACACTCTACTCCATATACAACATAACTGACATTACAACAATTTGATATTATTTTCCTTTTTATTTGTGGTATTTACTTATCACATAAGAATTTGAATGCACCCCTCCCTTTTGTCCATCATACGCTTATTCTATGGGTGACATTCTCTTCATCAATATCTCCCTTGTTATGAAGTTATCAAACAAAGGTACCAAAAATGGTCACATTGAGTTATCTCATGGTTTCCAATCCTAATTGTACCTTGATTTGCACCCCTATTATTATTAAATTTACATAGTATATATATATATGTCATATTTATTTAAAACCTCTTGTTTCTATGATAGTTATGCATAAGATTAATTTTGCATTTAATCATTATATAGTTTCATCAATTAAAACAATATCATCAACAAACAACAAGTACCAAGAAACCTTCTAAATATGTTTAATTATCCATGACTGGTGCAAATAAATAAGGGTTAAGTTTTGAAATTTGGTGAAGACACATGGTAACTATAAAATCTAATGCTTCTTCCATGGGTATTCTAACATTGTTTGTTGCATCATCATACACATTCTTAATTGGGTCTACATATTTTTTCCAAGATCTACCATATTATCTCTCTCGGGACTATCATATGCTTTTTCTAGATCAACGAATATCATACAAAATTCTTTTTTTCTCTAAACTTTTCTATCAATCATCCCAAAAGAAAGATATATAGCATAAAATTTTGGAAGATATGGAGATTAGAAATGCCTCTCTTATAAATATATAGCCAACCATGATTTTGTTTAACCACCAAAATTCTACATCTAATATCCAAAAAAGAAAAAAGATAATTGGTCCCAAACAACCTATATAATTAAAGAACCAATTACTATCCCCTCATTAGCAAATGAGGGAAAATAATGGAAATTTGTGGGAAGTTTGAAGATGAGAATCATATATTCATACAATGTCCACTGGTGAGACAAATTTGGACGGAAAGCATTTACCAAATTCCAAGATCCAATCAAGGAAATCCATCGATCAAAGACAAAAATCAATAAGAAGCTTAAAGCAATAATCCACCCATATATAGCAACAAGTACAAAACAAGATTTTTCCATAATAAAAATATTGAGTAACAAGTGTTAAATGGTTAAACCTTGCCCAAATCAAGAAAATGGCTGCACGAAGCCTAGCTAAATGAATATTTGAAAACTTATCTATAATTGGTAGAGAAAGAAAACTCAAACCAAATCTTTGGTTAAATGGAGACTCTCCATCAAAGCAAAAAAAAACAAAAAAAAAATCAAGATAAATTTTGATGCAACTAGAATCATGAGGGGAATGCACAATCGGATGTATGGTTTGAGGACGACACAATAGCATCAATAATTAGATATCGAAATAGATAAGTTACCATACAATGACCGGACATGTACGCTGCGAGAGAAACCCACCTCGGGGACAAAGATTACATAAGAAGACGAATATGCATTCAGACTCCAAGGAGTTTAAAGGAGATAATTCAAGTTCCATGGAAATGTAGAAAGCTTCTTCAAGAGTGGGATCGATGTTCTACAACATTCATGATATTGGGGCCATGACAGCTCACAAATGACAGATGACACAAGGCTTAGTCGTATTCTTATCTTCAGGAGATTCTTTACGGAACAGAAAGTCGATTCATGTTTTATAATGGGTAAAATACAAAAACCTCCCCTAAGTTTTGATGTTACTCGATCCAAAGTGTTTTTTGAATCGAGATTGCAATTAGATAGTTCTACCAACTAAGCAGAGCTGAGGTGGAAGAATGAAGTCGCGTTTCAAGATCGAAAACCAAGAAAGTGGTCAGAGGCCCGAGGAATTATTCCCCGGGTAGGTAATCTAACGCTCAAGTTAGTGAAGAGAATGGGTGGTTGGGCCGAGCAGTAATTGAAAAAATAGTGCTGGTCCGAGCAGAGTAACAATATGAATGCCAGAAGTACAAAAGTCCCTTACCTCGAGCAAGGATTACCTACTTATAGCCGAAGATCTGTGTCCAATTCAGATGAGACTTCTGGGGTTGTCGGGATGAGGTTGTCCGCCAAAGTTTTCGGGATAAGATCTAATCCCCGGTGGAGTTGTCCTTCTTATCCGTATGACGTTCTCCTGTCTTGGTCTTGCTTATCTGATGACGTGGTGCCGACATGGCTGAAGTGATAAGGTGGCGGCGGAGGTGACACGTGGCACCCGGGGCCAGCTTAACCATAACCAAACAAGTTTTTTGACAAACATTTGAGGGTGATTAGAACCGTGGGCATTTATTTATTCAGTAAAGGTTGTCGTATAGGCACCACTTCAGCATTTAGCCCATCATACTGATCCAAACTTATAGAGGCTTGCAAAAACAAGTCTTGATTTATGTACACAACTACCATTGGGAAACCTTCATTTTATTGCTTCCCCCAACGAGTATGCGTTTATTGACTATTTTGCTGATATAAACGGTTTCATTATTGCTTTTTTTAGTTTTGCAAACAAATCAAATAAAAACATTTAGTAAATAAATGAAAACTATACTAAACACATACAAAATCCTCCCCTATACTTTCACTTTAACAAAATCCTCCCCTATAGTGTTAAAAAATCATGCATTTATGGATTTACCTCCCTTCCCTCATCGTCCCACATGGAAAGTTATAATCTAATGTGTTTATTTTTTAAAATACCTATTTTTCACTTATATCTATTAATTAAGATACAGATTTGTAAAAAATACTTCCAAAACACTATTCATCTTCTTCTCCAAAAATTAATAACGAGAGGCATCAAAATATCCTAATCGTTCACTCCTCCATTTAACATGGGGATTGGTGCTTTCAAGAATATTTTGGTCATTTGATTCAATGAGTCTCTCCTAAAGGTAGAATAGGTATTTAAAAAAAAAACAAATGCATTAAGCCATCACTTTCAGAATGGGACAATGATAAAAAGGAGGTACATGCATGATTTTTCAAAACTACAAGGGAAGATTTTATTAAAGTGAAAAAACAGGAAAAGGAAGTCATGATTGTTAGAAAAATTAGGGGAGGTTTTTATATTTTACTCTTTTATAAAATTGGAAATGCTCACTATCAATCAACTTCTAGAAACGAAAACGGTGGATACGGCAACGACATCGCTATGTGACTACATCTTAATAACTGTTGGGAAATGGGGTCACTATAACTTTGGAGGAGAAGCTCTGAGGTGTGTCTGAAGATACTGTCTTTAGAATGTTATTTGCCCCCACTTAGTTTCACTGAGTTTGTTGTTGGGTTACAAGCAAATCCAGAGAGAGAGAGAGAGAAAGTGGATTTCGAAAATGTGTGTTGTTGAATTTTGATTCATGCTCCTTAAATAATTTATGAAGATGTATGAAGAAAATGTAGGTGCTGGTTTAGAGAAGACACCTTAAACAGTCACAAGTGCGAGCAAAGTACGCCTCTAAAGCATCTCATTGTGCCGCACACGCGTTGCATAGTATCAAACCTCCATACTCTCATCTACTATTTCTAAGGAGTAAATCAACTCCTATTAAAATACTGAAAACAAAACTTATAATTTTCAATTGTGGGACAAGTTCAAAACTGGGTTTTGTTAGAAAAATGCTAATTTTCCAAACAAGTGTGCAGGTGCAACTTTTCATGTAATTGACCAATCAAACCCATTAAATTTAATCTCTTATGAGATTAAAACAATATATCAAAGGTTAAAAGACTAAAACCTCTTCAATGTCTCTACTACGTTTAGGATTCCAATTTATTGGTCAATTGATTTTCTGATATCATATATTTTTCATATCATAATCGAACCTTTTTATTCTCCTGTCGGATGACATTATCCGACAAATACTTCCCCTTTGTCAGCAATGTGTGAAGCACCGTTTACATATGACATCATGGGTGGGTGAAAACTTTTTAAAAATCTAAATTATCTCCTTCAGGTTATATTGGTTTTTCTCTCTTGAATTACTTCTTTCTGATATACATATTTCTATATTTTGTTTTTTGTTTGTCTTCTCTGCTAGAGATATAATATGAGAGAAATTTTCATTTGCATTTTTTTGTAGTTACCAAGCGTCCCTATTTGGAAATTTGATCGAGGGTTTTGAGAGTTTCCATGGAGAACACGGTAATTAAAGTGGAGTTGCCTGAAGAACCAAAGCTATTGTTTGGAGTTTTGATCATTTATTCTTGTTGCCGGTCGAAATGGGCTAAGGGCAATACAGTCAATTTGCTCCTGAGCCGAGGTACCGAGGTGTTGAGGTGCAGTGGAGGAGTCCGAGGCCTGGAGGAGCCGAGGATTATTAGGTTGGTTCTACATGGAGTGACAGGAGGAGAACATCAGAGGCCCCGGGATGGTACCTGAGGTAGAGACTCCAACGGTTAAGTTAATACAAGGGAGGTATAAGGTGGACAAGGCCTGAGGTGTAAATATTCAGTTGAACCCACAAAGGAGAATAAGAGTTTCCAAATGCTCGTTCTTGAGTCCGAGTTCCAATCTTTTACTTTGAGGGGATTAACTCCTATTTATACTTGAGTTCGCCCGGAAGTTGATGAATTTGGACGACTTGAATGCGGTCCGTGCATGAGGAGCACAGTCATCCAAGATTGATAGGTGACTCCGCGCAATTGAGCAATTGATTCCGGGGAAGCCGCCGAACTCTACTCTACGCACGCCTGATCGGGTCCGCTCTGAACGCTGCCCCTAATACATGCAAGCCCGCCATTGGGCAGGGCCACATGCGCCTAAATCAATTATTGTCTTCTTATGTAAGAGCAGACGCTACTGTTTTGTTTTTTCAGAAGTAAGATTTTGAATGGAGTCTGTAGACCGAAACAGACTCTTGACTACCCTTAAATTAAATGGGTTTATTTTTTCTTCCTTGGGATTGCTTTTTCTTCTTTGGATCAGAGATTGAATGCATACTCTCAAACCGACTTAGTTTTTTGTCAATGATTCCTGTGCTGCTAGCAATAGATTGAGTGAAGGGCAAAAAGTCTGGTTTTTCCAAGTGGTAGTAACTGCCAATGGCTGATGAATTTGATCCAATATTAGTGGTTCTTTTAGAAATTTTGAAGGGTGTTGAAGGCCAAAATAGTCTTTTTACACATAACGGTATTCTACCAGGGATATAAGTCTTTTGCCTTATATCAAACGTTAACTTAATCAGAATATGTTGTAGAAAAAAAAATAAATAAATAAATCAGAATATAGTTTGCGTAGATTCTGTACACCTTTAACCCCTATCCATTAGTCTGATACTGAATGGATCAAAGGCCAAAAGGATTCAACAATGAACAAGTCCAAAACAACCAAATAGATCCACCTGATCACCATCAAACCCTTCTCTCTCTTTCTGTCTCTCTGTTAATCACGTTAGAGTTGGATAAGATAAAGAAGAATGGCTTTTTAGGTTGCATTTGGCATTCCTTATTTTAAGGATTTTATCTCCTTTTTACAGTAGGGACATTTTAACAGTAAAAAGGAGATAATCGTCCTTAAAATAAGGAATGCCAAATGCAGCCTTATCAATCACCACCTCCATTCCCACGATCGAAGAGAACCAACCAACAGAAGCCATGGATTTCCTATCTAAAGGGCTTCTGGCCTATGACATTTCCATGTGGATCATAGTTGCAGGTGATGAACGTATCTCCACTTCTACATGTCACCCTACCACACCCAACGTACAAGCTCTGCTTCCAAATTATCTGTGTGTAGTGTAAACAGTCATGGTTCTGAACACATGTGTTGCTCTGGTAGTTGTAGTACTGCTTCTCAGCTGCCCATTCCTTGACAGCGTCTGCAGATTTCCAATCTCTTCCACTCCCCCAAAATATGTTCTCCCCATAGTTGGAGTTGGAGTGGATCAATGCACAATCATCCCTTCTCTGATTGGCCCACTGGTTCGCATATCTCGCCAGCTTCTCGCTCCATTGAAGTGGCCGGAGTCCTAACTTGGCGCGTTCTCGGTTATGGGATGACAGATATTGCTCAACTGTGTCAGCTGGAGTTCTTAATACTTGCAGAGCTGATGATGTGATGAAGCATGGAAGCGAGAAAGAAAGGAGGAGGATTCCTAAGAGACCACCTGAAACTAATTGTTTGATCTCCATGGAGAAATAATACTCAAAGATTAAGTTTTATGATGTGGGACTAGAAGGGGTTCTGAGGTTTATATTGCAGGTTCCATGGAAGAATTATTCTGCTTGTCCCAAAAGGATCTGTCTCAATTATTAAAGTGATCTATTAAAGATGGAATCATTTCACATGATGGTTTCCAGGGTGGAGGTGCATGGATTCTTTTGGGTTTTGACTTAACTTCCAAAAGGGCTCCCAATCATTTGAACAACTAATGGATGGGATTATTGAGATTAGTTTATTAGTAATTAATGCAGTTTAGAAGAGAATCTTTGCTTCATTTATGAGGAGTGATCAAATTGCCATTTTCTATGACCAATTTGTTGGTGTGGGTGAGCCATAAAGTTTATCTAGAGTATCGTCGAGGTAATGGACTAAATGGGTCCTGTGAATTGTGGTCACCCAGTTGGATTTTTGAATCAAATTTGAACTGGGTTCAGATTTGAAAATTTTGTGAAAATTGAGTTGAATCAGGTCCATGGGCTTTCACGGGAAGTAGGCCAATGCTGGAGATTCATTTCAAAACCCAGAAAAGATCACTGGGTCACCTAGACGGTTCTCGGGCCAACCGGTCCTATCGTCCGGTCCAGTCCGGTTTTCAAAACCATACATTTAGGTATCATGTATTTCCAGCTTCATAGATTTCTTCCCATAAACACATTTCTCATACAAACACAAACTTAAAACAACAATAAAACATAAACCCTATTGCAAACTGCAATATATAGAATATCACTTTGCCCATACATCAACAAACTTGAAATTTTGGTTTTCAAATCTGAGAATCGAATCTGATAGCTGAAATACCCTAAAACGAAAATCAGAAAGGAAAAATGAACCATGATCTAAATAACCGAACTAAAAACTGAAACTAAATTTCGGTTCAGTTTTCCAATTTCAACGGAAATATGCTCACCCCATACTAAGTAATGGTACCCAAATATCTTTACAATGCCCTTTCCCCCTACCAATAAATAAATAAATAAATAGGGTTTTTTATTGTCTATTCCACCTCATAAACTTTTATGGGTTTGTACAGTTGGATAGAATAGTGTTAAGTGCGGAATTAATGAATCAAACTTGAAGAGGGTAGTGAATAATAGGTGGAATTGGTAGTAAATAAAAGAAAAGAAAAGCCAATAAAAAATTCTGAAGCAGATTGAACCATAAATTTCTCTAAATAAAATTAGAAAACAATTTAAAAAAAAATGAAAAATCCCTGACGACTTCACTTTTTTTTGTTTGTTTCTTGCGGCTACACAACTAGGGTAGCTCCCTTCTCATCTATGATATTTTATAACAAGTAAATCAGATCAAACGCTACCATGTTAGCAATCACCACTTCATCACAATCCCATTTAGGGTTTCGATTATTCTGCCAGAAGCTGGGGTATGATTGCCAACTCAAATCCATTTAATGAAAGCCAATCACTGTCCCCTTATCTCCTTTATACTTCAATGATCCAATTCCAAATTGACATTTAAGAGAAAGGGGGGCCAAAACCAAGCTGTAATCTAGTTTTTTGATAGTTGGCTGCCAAGTTTTTCTATGAACTTTATCACATGGGGAGTGATTAAAGAGCACCAGCATATGCATAATGGAGCTGTCAATTCTTGAAGGAAACCAATGAGAATCCACAGGCAGAATGTGGGTATCAAGTAGCTGATGAAATTGATTAAAATTCAATATTGTAGCTTCATTTTGGATCGTTGATTCCTATTGTTTGCTCTTCAAACCTTCCTCCATTATGTTCTTCCTTTTGATATGGCTTCTATTTTTGAATTCTATTTAGACAAACAATCAACCACAAATTCCAACTCTTTTACAGTCCATTACACCTCTTTGACTCCCTTGCAAAATCTCCTGGTTCACTTATTAGGTATCTGATTCCAATTCCGCCCTTCTATAATTTAACTTTACAACTTATCATGGACCCAGGGTAATGGCCCAAAGCTCAGCTGCCTTGGATGCAAATGGCTATCTTAACCCTGGCCCTTTTGACCACCCAACCCATCCGCTTCAAAACTCACCCATACCCACCAATTTCAGCAGATGGGTTATATGGGTCAAATCACCCATTAGGGTCAGGGTGGGTTGGGTTGAGGGTACCCATTGGGTCAAAAAGGGTTAAGGTCACTTGGGTCAAGGAGAGGGTCGAGTGAGGGTAAGGGGAGAGGGTCGAGAGAGAAGATACTGCAAGAGTTAAACAAAGATCTCTGGTTTTTTCTCAGTTCTCAGTCGAACGAACTTCCACCATCGAAGATTAATCCATATGTGTCATATATATCTTTGTTCTTTGTTCCACTAGTCATCAAATTGAGCATCAAAGCATCAGGGTTTCACAGTTCTCTCAACTCTCTGTGAGTTCCGTCATTGAAGCAAGTTTGTCCTCTTAGCTTCAACGCCATTGTTTCTCGCTGTGTCAATGTTTTCATCGCTGTTGTTTCTCAGAGTTCTCAAGTTGTGTGTACATCAGAGCTTTAGATAGGTAAATCTTCTGACATTGCTCATCTTCTTTAATATCATATATTTTATTTAGTGATTGGCATACTGAAGTAGAAAATCAAGATGGAATCATTTTCTTTAATCTCAAATAGCTGTTTTTTATTGAATGGTTTCTAGTTTCTACCTAGTATTTGATTTCAGATTGAATGTATGTAACAGTAGTGTTTAATCCGTTAATATTTGAATTGACAACCACCGGATAAATTGCATATAGTTTGGCATTGTTTTCAAATGGAGAAGTGTTTTGACGATCTGGTCAATACAAGCCATACTTGGGCAAGCTTTTTGACAAATGCTGCTATGTATTTGCCCTGATGCTCTGCAAGCACCAGCTCTGTCCCACTTGGCTCCCTTGTGCCATCACCAGCAAAAAAGCCAGCACCATATGGAGAACCTCCTCTAATGGAGTCCATTCTGAACATTCCAGTTCCAAAGGTGTACCCAATAGGAATAAAGATCATCCCATTGTGGGCTAACTGGGTGATTGCAGTCCAACTGCATATAAATATGTCAAGTGACCATTCTATATTCACTTTGCAATTTTTCTTAAATATGTATTTATTTGAATTATCACCAAATGGCATTAAGTTTTACTAGTTATGGTTCTGTGAAACCCTCGTTTATTCTCATGGCCCCTGTTATAGTCTCATTCTCATATTTGAAATATTCATAACAAATTAAATAGCCATTGTCTCGTTCTCAATGAAAAGAAATTTTCATTTTGACCCTGACCCTAGCACATACAAAAAGTAACAAAATCCATCACTAACATGTGATACCTTTCATCATCTTTGCTGAACCAACAGTGCAAGAAAATAATGAGACTAACAACCTTTTTTTTTGGATGGTTGTGGGGGACAAAATCAATTTCCAAATGGCTCAACAATCATTAAGGCAGAGTGAGAGGGATGAGACTCCAATATGAAAGGAGACCCCCAAATTGCCAAAAGAAATGAGCTTTCTAAACCCAAGATTTGGTTTAATGAAGAAAAGCTATCAAAAAGTTCAACCACTCAAAAACATTTAAATTTGGAAAAAAAATTGAATCAAATTTAACATAAAAATGATAATTACACATATGGAAAAGGAATTTACACTAGTTTGATCCAAAATCCAAATAATGAGAGTGCAGAAACTATGGACTTTGATGGCTGCTCAAAAAGGGGGGGGGTGTTAGACGGTGTATTCCCTTAGCTTTAATCATATTGATGTACAAATACATTTATTGTAAATAAAAAAAAGTACATTATTGTTTCATGTTGATGTTGATATGTTTCTGTGAAATTACCCCTTAAACTAGACACTTATGAGATTTTTGTTAGTTTAGAATGTTCTCAGCCATTGGATAGATTTGGGGAGTTTATCTTGCCAAAGTTGACATTGATGTGTTGTCAAAGAAGTTGGGGTAGTTTGTCTCAGCTACTAGGGTTAGACCTAAAGCACATAAAGTGTATATTTGGTTGAAACACTAAATCTAAACCATTTTCCAGTTATGCCCTGGACCTTGGAGATTGATGGAAAAAACTGAAAAATTACACATAATCCCTAGACTTGATTATGGTATTGCACTAAATGTCAAATTTGGCTATCTTTAATATGCCAATCAATGAGATCTATTGAGGATCAAAACCTGGGTATGTTGGGGTAGTTTAAGAATTCATTTAAGTGGGTGATCATAGTGATAAGATCAGCCCCTTTGTTGGACAAAGTGAATGATATCTGGTTTAGTTCATCGACCCGAATGATGAATAAAAAAATCAAGATATCTATTCAATACATTCAACTATTTTCTTCTTTTCTAGAACGAAAGAAAATAAATAAAAGTTCATGTTTCAATGAATCACATGTAGAGATATTGATAACACACATGAAATTAATGGTATTTCATAACTAATTGATTGAGCAGCAGCTTGTAGACCACCTAAAAAGGAATATTTATTATTCAATCCATGTCCTGACATAAGAAGTTCAATAGGAGCAATACTTGAAATGGAAATCCATAAAAAAACACCTATACTAAGATCGGCTAGAACAAGGTGATAACCAAAAGGAATTACTGAATAACTAAGTAGAATTGATATGACCTCTATAGATGGTCCAATACTAAATAAATGAGCATATCCTCTAGATGCGAGAAGATCCTCTTTGAAAAGTAGTTTGATTTCATCCACTAGAGATTGAAGAATTACCAAAGGGCTAGCGTATTCAAGTCCGATATATTATTGTATCCCTATGGATATTTCACTTTCTAACCACACAATTACTAGTACCCCTATTGTGATTCCCGATATAAGAGTCAAAATAGGGACAACCAACCATATGAGCCCATAGACCTCTTTTAAGGTTTTGATCTGGAAAAAGAATTGGTAACTTGTGCTTTTGTTGTATCAATTATCATTTCAATGATCAACTTCTCCTATAATGATATCTATACTACCTAGTATCGTCATAATGTCAGCCAATTTCATTCTTTTAATTAGCTGAGGAAGAATTTGCAAATTAATAAAACCTGGTGGACACTCTCTATAATGGAAGCATAAACTACCGGCAATGGATTTCAACTATGTTTGAGATTTGGTTTTGCAATATATATATATATATATATATATATATATATATATATATATATATATATATATATATATATATATATATATATATTATGTTTTATGAAAAATATTTGCAAAAATGTTTTAATTCGTAGGATCCATCCGAGTAGAGAGTGTGACACTACACCATGCAGCCAAGGGAAATGTCCTTCCCTATCAAGTAGTGTTTGATCATTATGGGCCAAGAGATTAAGTGTAATAGATCATTACAGGGTTGATTACTTGATGGGCTTTATCTTACTTAAGTCCATTATCCTTAGGTCTCTTCTTCTTTTGTTTCCTAAGAAACCCTAGATCGACTAGCTTATTTGGGACTGATAGAGATCAGTTTTCCTTAGATTTTTGTAAGAAAAATCCAAAGGAATTTCGTACTCACCTCCCTAGTTAAGCAGTTGAATTGCAATTTTGCTAAAAACTGCGTTGCTAAACCGGCTTTAGGAGTACACTGTGCCATCTAAAGTGGAGGTTGGTTTTAGGACTGATTTCAGGAGTACATTGCGTTGCTAAAAACTGATTTGCAAGAAAAATCCAAGATGTTGGATTGCAGTTTTTCTGAAAACTGCGTTGCTAAACTGGCTTCAAAAGTACACTGTGCCATCTAAAGTGGAGGCTGGTTTTAGGACTGATTTGGGCATGAACTTCCCACCTTGGGATCTGCGTTTGTGGTATCCGTATTATGTATACATTTATCTCTTTGTTTGGTTTCAAATTTGGTCCGGTTCAGTGCAAGATCGATCCTAAAAAATGTAGTTTTTCGAAACATAGGGAATTTGGTTCCCGGAAGGATTATGAAATTTTTGAAATTTCACCCGGCCATGTAGCATGGTTCGTCCACTCGCATGATGGATCCTAACCCTTCCTTCAATGGTACCAGAGAACTAAGTTAAACCCTTGGATTGAACCAAATCATATTTGAACCAAATCTTAAATCGATAAGAGCTAGTCCAGCCGATTTGAGCAATTAGTAGAAAATTCTGAGAAATTGGTTCTCAAAATGGGTGAATGGCCTGGAATTTTGATGAATACATTCTAATATATTATAGAATGTTGACTATGGTGAAGGTATGACTTTCGTAGTAACTCGCCATGAAAGATCTTGGAGAGGCCTCTTATGTCTTGGGACTTCGTCAATAGATATAACATGTAAAACTCCAAGAAGGAATTTGTTCCTTTAAGGCATGAAGTCACTTTCTTCCAAGGAATGTCACCTAAGACCCCTGAGGAGATTGAGGACATGAAAAAGGTTCCCTATGTCTCAGCTGTAGGGAGCATCATGTATGTTATGTTGTATACTCGGCCAGACATTGCTCAACCTGTTAGTGTTGTAAGTAAATACCAATCTTACCTAGCACAAGAGCATTGGACTGCTATGAAAAACATACTAAAGTGCCTATGGAGGACTAAAGATTATTGTCTTGTCTTCAGTGGTAGTTCACTACAGATGGTCGGGTATATTGACGCTGACTTCCAACCTAACCTAGATGATAGAAAGTCTATATTTGAATATTTTAGGACCCTATGTAGTAAGAAAAATAGTCCACGGCCGAGGCCAAACACATTTCCATAAGTGGGGCTACCAAATAAGTAGTATGGATGAAGAAATTCATCTAAAAAATTGGAATCCTACCATATAACCCATTCCACTATTGTGTGACAACACAGAGTGTATGGGAGATTGTTGGTAGAGGGGACATCCAGATTCAAATAGCATTAGCGGAGAATGTGGAAAATCCATTGACTAAGCTACTAACACAGAAAGTGTTTAAGAAATATGTGGACAATATAGGACTGAGGCTTGTATCCAATTGGACCTAAGTGCAAGTGGGACCTGTTAAACAATGTATGCCCTTAACTCCAACCAGATTGATGTACAAATACATTTATTGTAAATAAATAGAAGTACATTATTATTTCATATTGATATTGGTATGTTTCTATGAAATTACCCCTTAAATTGGACACTTATGAAACTCGTGTTAGTTTAGAATGTTCTCAGCCATTGGATAAACTTGGGGAGTTTATCCTGCCAAGGCTAACACTGATGTATTAACAAATAAGTTGGGCAGCTTGTTTCAACTGCTAGGGTTAGACCCAAAGCACATGTAGTGTGTGTTTGGTTGAAATACTAAACTCAGACCATTTTCCAATTATGCCCTGGACTTTGGAGATTGATGGGCAAAATTGGAAAGTTGCACATAAACCCTAGACTTGATTATGGTATTGCACTAGGTGCCAGATTGGGCTGTCTTTGATATGCCAATCAGTGAAATCCATTAAGGGTCAAAACCTAGGTATGTTGGGGCAGTCTAAGAATTCACTTAAGAGAGTGATTGATGTATCCGGAAGCGTGTCGTTAACCACTTCAGAACACCAGATTAGAGATTTGTAATTTTTTGCAATCCTCACATAACCTTAAACAACATAGTATGTGGTGAGGAAGGGGTCGAACCCATAGGGAAGTGAGAGAAAATTATTATTTTCTCATTCTGGACAAATAAAAAGAAAATTTCACTAGGAATTGTAAAAAATAAGAAAATAAAATCTATTAATGCTAAAATTAAAGGCTCAGAATTAAACAAGACAATAATTAAAATTCAGAAATTAAAGGAGTATTGAAATCAATAGAAAAAATAAACAAAAGTGATCCAAAATTTGGATCCAGTGGCGGTAGCTGCAAATTGGATGGACAGCTTATAGGAACCCCTCTTGACAAGCACTGGGCATCCTTCCCTTCTTCATCCCTCGAACCCCTCTAGACACCTTAACTTGAACTAGACAAATTCGTATATGCAAAACGAATAGAATTTAAATATAAAGGAGTGCTGGAATAAAAATAACAAAAATGAAAATAAAGAAAATAAAAAGACGGTTGATCAGATTCAGTGGCGATAGTTGCAGCTTGGTTGAAGAACTTGCAGAAACCCCTCTTGACAAGAACTAGGCATCCCCCCCTTTTACAACCCTTGAACTCCTCAAGAAACCTTAGCCTTGTGAACTGGGTGAGTTGACCAACCCCTTCTCCAGGGCCCCTGGGGTCCTTTTTATTAGGGGTGAGCATTCGGTTTCTTCGATTCAAAATCGAATCAAAAAAATCAATTTTTTTAAAACTGAAATATTAAAATGAAAACCGAAACCAAAACCGATTTTCAATAAAACCGAAATAACCGAACTAAAGTTTTTGGTTCGGTTATTTCTGTTAAAAACCAAATTTAGTTATTATTATACATTATAACCTATAATATATGTTACAAAATTTAATTTCATTATAATAGATTATATATAATATATTAATATATAGATATATAGCATATTATATATATTAAATATTAAATATTGTATATTATATACTATATATTATATATTATATATTATATAATGAATTTTAGCTAATTCGGTTTTTACGATTAACCGAATTTCTCAAAAATCAAAAAAACCAAAACCAAAATTTTTGATTCGATAATTCGGTTTTAACTTAATAATATTGACCCCTACTTTTTATGGACAAGGGTGGACATAACTAGGATTAGAGAGAAAGAGGGGGGCGGCTGCTAGGTAGGTGCCCATGAAGGTTATGATGGTTCTAAGGTGATCCTAAGGCTGAGAAGAAAAGGAGAGGGCACCCAATATTATGTAGGGCTGAGATTTGGGCAACTAGAAATGGATGGTGGAGATTGAGGCACCTAGGGTTGAAGGGTGGAGATTAAAAGGAGTGGGTGGTGCCCTAGAGTGGATGGATGAGATAAAGAATAGAATAGGGGGGGCGAGATCTAGTGGCTAGGGGTTGAATGGTGAGGATTAGAAGTTAGGTGGTGCCCTAGGGTTAGAAAGCTAAAAAGAGAGTGCCCTAGAATGAATGGTGGAGATTAGAAGGGATGAAAGGTGGAGATTTAGCAACTAAGGGCAGCTAGGGTTTGTTAAGGATGAAAATAATTAGTTAGAAGGAGCCCTAGGTTTTTCTAAGGAGAAGGAAGCATGCTAATACAGTAAGAGGGGCGCCATTTTGGGTTTAGCAAATAGGAGGCACCCTCCTATGCTCAGTTTTTCACAAAATCACCCCCTCTCTCAATTGGACTTTACACAAACTTCCCAAAAGTTGCACTTTAGACATGAAACTTTCCCATTTTTTCACAAGATTTGCACAGAGACCCTCAAAGGTCACAATATTGAATTTAACTGGGAAAATGGAACATTTTAACTATTCTAAGGCCTAAAATACCCTTGAACTGATGCCCTTAAGGCATCAAAATATAGAGTTATCAGTGATCATAGAGATAGGACGACCCCTTTGTCAAACAAAGTGAATGATAGGATTTACACTCTCTCTGATGGAAACCTAAACTGTTGGCAGTGGATTTCAATTATGTTTGAGATTTAGTTTTGCAAAATATATTTATATGGGCAATGTTTGATCATTATAGGCCTAGAGGTTAACTGTAAGAGACCATTACAGGACTGATTACCTAATGAGCTTTATCTTACTTAAGTCCATTATCCCTGGGTTTTCATAGGATGGATGAATTCAATGATCATTTAAGTGTAAATGTTGGGCCTATTTAGAGCCCAGATCCAAATTAGATTTGGATAAACTACTAAATTGATTAGGAGAAGTGCTCCATAAAGAGATAAAGATAAACTCTCTTATTCTTTTGTCTCCCAAGAAACTCTAGTTCGACTACAACTTATTTGGGACTAATAGAGATAAGTTTTCCTTTTATTTTTGCAAGAAAAATCCAAAGGAATTTCTAGCTCACCTCCCCAGTTCGACCCAAGAAATTGGGTTGCAGTTTTTCTGAAAACTACATTACTGAATCGGCTTCAGGAGTACACTGTGCGATCTTTAGTGGAGGTTGGTTTTATGATTGATTTGGGTGTGAACTTCCACCTTGGGATCTACATTTGAGCTATCCGTGTCAGGTATACATCTCCCTCTTTGTTTGGATTCCAATCTGGTCCAGTTCAGTGCAAGATCGATCATGGAAAATGCAATTTTTTGAAACATAGGGAATTCTATTCTCAAAAGGATTAGAAAATTTTTGAAATTTCACCTTGCCATGTAGCATGGTTCGGCCATCCATATGATGGATCCTAACCCTTGCTTCATTTTGAGGTGAGATTGGAGAGGTCATTAAGGTGTTATGCTTCAGGCCTAATATGTGATAGAAACTATGTACAAGGGGTTGGGGATGCTTTTGATTGCTAGGGAGATGATGTGGGGCATGAGATGATGACTGAAGTTGATAGTGAGTGTTGGGTCTAGAAATGAAAAATAGTATGGGGACCTACCAAGACACCAACTCTAAACCCACGCTCTTATGAATCTATGATTAAGAGCAAAGTGATAATGTGAGCTACAAACTTTTATCCACTCATCCACACCTCAGTTTTACTTTACCTCTATTCAATGTTAACTATATATTTCTATTTTGAATCTGCTGAACAGGGACTAATTCTTGTTCAGTTCTTCTTACATCCTAAATACAACAGACCATCATAAATTCACAATTGTGGAAGGGTGGCAAGGTAACCAAACCCAAACAATTATGATAACACTTTGTAAAATTGGAATGCAAATTAACAATGAAAATTTGAAATGCACATTTATTTCAATCTTATTTGGGGGAAAAACACTTAGTTTGTATAATTTCAAATTAATAAACAATTTCTTAGAAATGGATCTAGGCAGCAGAAGAACAACCCAAATGATGTTTGGTTTACCCATGAATTCTTTTTATCAGCGCTATCCATGAAATTTTTCACTTACGCCACAAACTGATTTCATTGTCATCTTCAACTTAATGTCTTTATGCTATCTACTTAATTTTGCTCATGGCTACATATAATGAATGCTATTTTTGTATTATTTCTCTTATTTCTCATACACTTACAATATGAAATATGTATTTTTTTCTCTTTTCCATACACCTAAATTGTATGTTTGCGTGCTTTTTGTAGGTTTTGTTGAAAATGTGAGAAGTCTCGAGTTCTACTAGTAGAAAAATAAGTTTTTCAAATGTATGGGGGGTTTGAAAAGTCTCGAGTTCTGTGAGAAAAATATATTATAGATTCTGGTTATGGC
The DNA here is from genome assembly GCF_056320005.1 of Nelumbo lutea. NCBI lineage: Eukaryota > Viridiplantae > Streptophyta > Magnoliopsida > Proteales > Nelumbonaceae > Nelumbo > Nelumbo lutea. The sequence goes on from NC_142691.1 coordinate 36,209,268, forward strand.
ACATCCAATTTGAGACGGCATAGAAAAGAGTTTTTTTGCAAATTTTACTATTTTTCTACAATTTTCTACTATTTCTTACATTTCTTCAATTTTGTGATATTTTCTGCAATTTTTGCTATTTTTCTGTAATTTTCTACTATTTTTCTGAATTTCTGCACTTTTGTGGTATTTTTCTGTACTTTTTTGCTATTTTTATACATTTCTATAATTTTCTGCATTTTTTGTAATTTTTTAGTATTTTTATTCATTTTCTGGTATTTTTGTGATTTTTCCGCAATTTGCTGGTATTTTCTACATTTTCTGCATCTTATGTAATTTTCTGCTTATTTTTTGCAATGTTTGTAAATTTTTGGTATTTTTTGTAATTTCTGGTATTTTGTCGTATTTTTTGCTTTTTTTGCATTTTCTGCATTTTTCTGGTATTTCCTAATTTTTTGCAATTTTTTTGTTTTTTTTTGCATAATTTTTTCAAATTTTATGGTATTTGTCTACATAATATTTGTAATTTTCTGCAGTTTTCCGGTATGCTCTACAATTTTTTTGCAATTTTCTATTACTTTTGTATTTTTTTGTGAATTTTCTAAAATTTTTCTGATTCATTTCTACATTTTTCTGGTGTTTTCGTGCATTTCTACATTTTTCTGGTACTTGCATTTCTATAATTTTTTGGTATTTTTTGCATTTTCTGATACTTTTGCAAAATTTTGGTTTTTTTTGCATAATTGTTTCAAATTTTCTGGTATTTTTCTACATACTTTTTGTAATTTTCTGAATTTTCTACAGTTTTCTGGTATGTTCTACAATTTTTTTTTGCATTTTTCTGTTATTTTTATATTTTTTTGTGAATTTTCTAATTTTTTTTTATTCATTTCTACATTTTTCTGGAGTTTTCATGCATTTCTACAATTTTCTGGTACTTTCTACATTTTGTCTGATTTTTTCTACAAATGGTTTGCAATTTTTGGTATTTTTTGTATTTTTTGGTGTTTTCTATATTTTTTTCTGAATTTTCTACAATATTACTGCCTTTTTTGTATTTTCTAACAAAGTTTTTTGGTATTTTCTACATAATTTTTGCATTTTCGAGTATACAAGTTGGCTTGACCTGTTTCTACTACGTGGCATCCTTGGTAGAGATCATTATCTCAAAATGTTGTTTTCAGGTATACGGGTTGACCCAACCCGTTTCTGCCATATGGTATCCTTGATAAAGATTATTTTCTTGGTATTGTTGTTTTCGGGTATACGGGTTAACCTGACCTGCTTTTGTATTTATAGGTTAGGGTAGGTGGTTTAGTATGGGTGATGTTGGGTAAGGGTCCATATGAATGGGTCAAGGGGGTCAATATGGGTGGGCTATGGATGGGTTATGACCCTTTACCAAACATTGATGATGGGTTGGTGGGTCAAGATGGGTGGGTTGGTATTCAACCCTTACCCAACCTAACCCCATCCACCCATTTGTCACCTCTAGATGCAACAAAGAAAGCCGAGTTGTTACTTCACATCCAAATAGCTTTTATATTAGTTGTATAGTGGTCAGGAGCTAGTCTGGGTAATAGTCCATCAATTCTTTTTTTATATATTGGAATTAGTAAATATGTATGTACGTATGTATGCATGTGTGTGTGGATTGTAAAAATACAATAAAGGAAAAAAAAAAAGAAAATAACATTGTAAAAATAAGAAAAAATGAAAAACGATGCAACACATTTGGAAATAGAAGTCAAGCCCACAGAAGCATACTAGAACCCATCCAATGAAGCTACACAACAGGAACAAATGAGGTGTGTCATGTTGATGTTGATGTTGATGTTGATGTATAAGTTCTGAATGTTCCCCCTAAAGTCTCAACAGTTTTTACATGAATGATGTGATTTCTGTCGTGCAATCAGTTAGAGAGACCCATGGAATTTAGGGTTGGAGAAGTAGTTGATATTAATGACATGGGTATGTTCAATCATATTTACATAATACAACATATGCTGTACCATGTATATGCATGTATGGTTTTTGTCATGCAAAACTCAACTCGTATGACCCAAGTTACACCCCAATTAGTATGCTTTTTGTATTTCATTCCAAAAGTGAAAGAAAGAAACCCCAAATCTAATATTGATATATTTACCTTGTATATACCATGTTCTGGTTGAAGCAATTGAAAATTCTAAATTTGATTGCATCTAAATTCTAAAGTAATTTTGCCTTCAAAAAAAAATTCTGAAGTGATTTGTACTAACAAGTTCTTCCTAACGTGCCTTATGCTAGGTGGGAATGTTACAATAGTTCAAGACTTTGAGTGATGCTGTTAAAGCCTCTAGCTAGGTGGCATATCTCACCTGCAAGTAATTTGATAGTCACCTTGTTATGCATGGGAAAGCTCATAGGGAAAGAGAGAGGAGTTACATGAGTTAGAGTCAACGAGAATGGTGATATGGAAGCAAAAGTTGAACCTAGTAGCCGATTAGCTCAACTCTCTTTTTTATTACAAGGATGAATTTTTGTTTCTTAGAAGCTTGGTTGCCAAATGTTTCTTACAAGGATGAATAATCAGTACACTTTTTTGGTTGTCAAGTGTTTCAGGCTCTTTTATGGTTGCTGTTTGTGGACCCTGTAGAACTAATTCAGGCTCTTTTATCTTCATAGTTCGATGATGGTTCAAGGAAGCTGTTTGATCAAGAAGTCCATAAGCTCCCTTAGTCTTAGTTTCAGTTTTAGTTTTTTCTGATTTGGTTGTTTTCTTTGTGCTTGTTTTCTTCTCTTCATCTGTTTTACCAAAAAAAAAAAAAAAAAAAAAAAAACTGGAATGTATTTCCGTTTTGAAAGTAGAGGGCAATTAGTGCCTTTATCAAGAAGACTACTTGGTATATCACTTGAGATGGTTGTAGTTTATCAGTTTTGGAAATTAAATAGTTGCTCGTGAAACCAAAGTGAAATCAGTTTTTTTGCTTCTTATTTATTAATTTATATTTTGAAAGCACCATTCTTTACTTCTAATACTTCTATGGGCTGTTTGGTATTTGATGGCTAAGATAGCCAAATATTTTGCAGTTGCAATATAAGATCCCCTTCCTCATGACTGATGCAAGGAAATCATAAAATTGGAAAGATGAAAAAAATAACAACTTTCCCAGGAAAATGGGTGTTGCAAAATAACATGGGAAAGTAAGGGATTTCATTTACCTGGATAAATCAAACAAAAACGAACATGCGTAAATGCACCTACCTAGGTACCGGTAAATGTGTTTCCGAAAAAATATCATGGCCTTGATTTAATTGTCTGTTTGATTTTCAGATGTGCTTGATATGCTTCAAGATTATCTTGCTTACTTTGTTTCATTGTCCGTGGTTTGTTTAGTATGAATGTGTAGTTGTGATTCTTACCAGTCCCACAAATGCGTATTTTTGGATTGAATGGTTTTATGATTTATTTCAGTGAAATCATGTCAAAAAAATGTTGGGTTTGTCTTGATCATTAGGCTTTATTGAAGTGGGAGAAGACTGTCAATATTGGACCTTTGATTCTGATTATGGAAGAGCAATTGGGCAAAAAAATAAAAATAAAATAAATGATTATAATGTGTTTGTGTGCTTGTTTGTTTGGTATCTCATGTGGGCCCTGCCTATTAGACCCGGGAGAGGGGTGCCTTCCCTTCCCTCTCCCATCTGAGTCTTATCCGGATTGGTTGGACCGGTGCCTTGGGTTTTGGAGTCATTATTAAAGCAAAGCATTTTAAAAATCATTATCGAAGGTCCCATCACCTCCAATTTCATAAATGATGGGTGGCGACTCCATTTTCAGCCCAAGTGGCAAGTGAGCCCCCATTTTTCAACACTCATAGACTTGATTGACTACCTGCTGTTTAGATGGTGATACTTGTCGGCTTGATGCTGGATCCCGAGGTGGAGTCAGGCACTAAGGTGGAGTTGGGACACGAGATGGAACTGACCCTTGAGGAGGTGATTGACGCCTGTTCTGTTGATTCAGGTTCTGCTAGTGGAGAGGTGGAAACTAGTACTAATACTGATAGTATTGTGGAGGGACCTTCACTCCAAATTTGTGCTCCTAGAATTGCATCTATAGCTGCATAATGTGGACACTCTGCACGAGCTCATGGAATTGTCGTGCTTCTAGAACCACAAAGGGCTTTGCGGTTGGGAGAGCGGCGTTCTAATGAGGCATGGGTGCATTGACTTGCTGAGTTGTGAATGCTGGGTTCTGGGTTGCTGATACCCCTAGAAGAGTAAGGGGTATGGTGAACTGCCCTATGGTCATAGTGAGGGCCTTTGGGTTGAGTGCAAGCTAGTCTTGCCCCCCGGTGAAAGTCATCTTGACGCTCTTTTTAGTACTTGAAGAAGCCATTAATGAAAATTTTGTAGAAAGGTAAATACTAGAAGGTGAGAATTTAGCTTTTTGTTTGTGGTTCTCACAGACGACACCAATTGATGGTGTGCGATCTGAATGCTCTTAGTTGGAAGGTAGTTTGGAGGTCAGTCTGCTTTGCCAGCCGATCGAACTACAAGAGAGAAAGGCTTAGAGGTCCCGGGGTGGCGTACCCGGCATGAGTGCTCCGATGCTTAAGTTAGTACTGAGTTACTTGAGGTGATGTGGCTTGCCAAGGTGGCAGGAAATGCCGAGTCATTGTCCAATCAACAAGTCAACTCCACATGTCTTAATGTTGATAGGTCGGGCCAAATTACCCCTTATCAGGTATTTATTAAAATAAAGGAAAATTGATATGCAAATAATATTTAAAATATATTTTGATATATATAATATAAATAATATTATATATTTAATATAATATATACACATATATTTAATATATATAATCAAGGTCGAGACGAGGTGTGGACTTCACTCCCCCTCCTTGTCCTGGTCCCTAATCAGGTATTCCTATTAATCCTATCTCCACCCTGTCTCCGCTAAGGCAGTCTCCATCCCCATCCCCGCCTAGTCATGGAGGTAGGATACTCGACAGAGATGGGAAAATTGTCATCCCTACCCTTGGATTGTGTAGCGCCATAGAACAATAAGTCTTAAGCCCAATAAATACTAACATCTTTTTCCGTGCATTAGACGACGATCCAGTAATCTATATTATATACATATATATACAAACTAAAACACAACAGTCTAGAAATTCTCATTTTTTTTTGAATATTTTATTTTTTATTTAATGTCATTTTTACCTAAAATATCTCTCTCTCTCTCTCTCTCTCTCTCTCTCTCTCTCTCTCCTACACATTCCCAATAACATAAATAACATCATCTTCTAAAATTTCTCCTAAACTACCTTCCCTATTATTCTCCACTTTCTCCTAAATTATCTCTAATTCCTAAATAGTATAATAGATAAGGCTGCAGTGGTTAGCAACAAATATATAAGAATAAGCACAAATAATTGCTTGAAAATAAATATTAGCTCAACTTAAGTATAAAGAATAAGAAATAAATCTAAATAACTATAGTATATAAATGGTAGCTAAAAGTAAATAGAAATGTAAATGGTAGCAACTTAGAAGAATATGCTTGCTTGGGTAGTTGGAGAGAAAGGACCGGCCACAACAAAATAGTTGAGATTCAAATATTGTTAGGATGCTACTAGAATCTAAGGACAAATAATTTCTTAAAGTAAATGATATAGTTGAATAATAAATAAAATAATGAAAGTAACAACTATAAATGTAAAGTAGTCAAATAAATGGCTAGCAATTGGTAACAGTTAGTAAGAAATAAAATTCTAAAACTGTTGAACCAATGAGTTAGTGCAATTAATAAAATTAGTGATGTTAGTAGCACAAGAAATGCACTGAGAACTCGGTATCTTGCAAATCAAAAGAAGATAAATTGAATAAAGTGCAATGTCTGAAAGATAACTAGTGTTCCGGCTTTTGCAATTATCTAAAGAGTTTAGTAACGCTAATAGAAAGGTAATTTTTAAAACTTGAAAGAAAATAAATAAAGATAAAACAAATAAAGAACAAGTGATAAGGCATACAAAATTTATAGATGTTGTTTGGTACAAACTCTTATCTATGTCCTTTACCTTAAGCCACCCTTGAGAATTTCCAATAAGCTAGTCATCATGGGCACCAACAAAGCTTTTACAATCAATAGTTCTTTTGAATGCCTACAATACCTTAACCAGTAGAACATGTGAATGTTTGCGATACCTAACTAATAAGACTTGTTGATGCTCGTAATACTTTACATAGCAAGGCTTACAAGTGCCCACAATACCTTATAGTTGGGATTTTGGATGATAATAAGACCACGAAGGCGTTCAAACATGAACACCTATCTTCTCTCAAGATAATGCAAATATAGCACAAAGCAAGTTACAAAAAGAGACCTCTAAATAGGCAAGTATAGCAATATATAACTCAATCTACTCAGTTGCAAGGGTTTTTCTCAAGATGCTTAGGTCTAGAGGTGTAAAGTGGGCCATTTTGAGCTAGCACGGCACGGCTCGTGGGCGGTCCAAGCAAAGTGTGGGTAGTGTTTTGCTGGCCCATGGGCCGTGCCGCCCTCCTTAGTGAAAATTTTGGGGGTTGGCCCAGCATAGCCCATGGCCCAAGCCCGTGCAGGCATGTGCTATGCCATCCCGTGGTACGGACTTGGGTCGGGCCAGGTTGCAGGCCGTACCGTGCCGGGCTGGCCCTGGGCCTAGAATGAACTAGGCTAAAATATTTAACTTTCCATTGAACTTTGGAAACTATTTAAAAAATTAAGAAATGAGAAATCAAAGTTATTTAACACAATGAAAAAAAAATACTTAACCAAATTGAAATAAAAATGATGGAATAACAAATTGGAAGAAAAATAGGAATTTTATTTCATTTAAATTTGAATGATACAAATTACAAATACAATGATTGGATCATTTGATACTTGGATGAATGAAATATGAAAATGGAATAAATTAATAAAATATAAAAAATACAATTTAGTTACAAATTGAAAATACAAAATTACATTGTTAAAAAATTAAAAAAAATCAAATAAATTAAATAAAATAAAATTTACAATAATTTGAAAAAATAAAAAATTCTATACAACTAGTCAATTTCATGAATCATGAATTTCATCATTTGCTTCAGGTGAAATATCCGGTGTAGTATCATGCCCTCCTTTATCTTGTGATCTATCTTCTACATCTAGTTAATCCTTGAAGCATATGCACATCTCTATGCTTTCATCATTCATGCAATTTGTCTTGTCGTCCAACACCCTAGTACCTACACTAAAACAGGACTCTGATGAAATTGTGGACATCGGTGGGGTTAGTATATCACGTGCCATGGCTGTGAGAACTGAATACTTTTTTGAATGTTCACTCCACTAAGCTAAAATATCAAAATTATTTGATCATTCACCTAAATTAGAAAATTTTGTTTGTAAATAAAAATTAAGTTTAGTAAATGAACTTGTTGTAGAAGTAGCAGATTTCTGCCTTTTACTTATTACATGAAAAAGTTATTCTCTTCTACTACTGGGCTCAAGGTTAGAAGTAGAAAATGTTGTACATGTTGTAGGAAAATTTCCTACAACTTTAGATTCATATAAACTATACATTTTAAATAACAAATTATTAATTTCTTCTTTTTTATTTCCTATATCAATATTTATATTTTCACAATATGATTCAAGTAAAATATCTAAACCATCTTTCCTAATCCTAGGGTTTAATATTATAGCTAAACAATAAAGGGGAGAAATGTTCTCCCAATATTTTTTAAATTTATTTTTCATTATTTCAACAACACATTGAAATTGTGGATTATTTCTATATTTTGCAAAACAATCACTAATTACCATCAATTGTTAAGGTAAATTACAACTAGTTGGATAATAAATTCCTAATAATTCATTAGCTATATAATAAAAATGTTTTAACAAAAAATCTCTTATACAGATTGTCATTTCCCAGTCTTCCTTAAATATCATATCATTAGGCATTTTTGAATTATAAAAATCAGTAAGAATTTGTTTATGAAAAATACATCTTTCTAATGTAGCATAAGTAGAATTCCACATACATTTTACATCTAATATAAAATGTTTATAATTTAAACCATAATTATGACATAAATATTTAAATTCTTGTTTTCTTGCCCCTGAACTTTTAATATATATATATATATATATAATACAATTTCTAATTTTAGAAATATGAGTAGAATTAATATTCAAGGCAGCTTGAATACATAAATTTAAGATGCGACATGCACATTTGATATGGAATAATTTACCATTTAAACATGGTCTTAATTGAAATTTAAAAATATTTATTGCAAAATCATTATTGCTAGCATTATCAAAACTAATAGAAAATAATTTTTTTTCTATTCCATAAGCATGCAAAGTATTTAAAATACTTGCAACAATAGCCGGGCCAGTATGCGGCCATTGAAGCCTAATAAAACTTAAAATTCTTTTATTTAAAAGTCAATTTTCATCAATGAAATGGTAGGTAACACAAATATAACTTGTATTAAATTTAGATGTCCAAAATTCAGAAGTAATTTCAACTTTAGAATTAAAATTTGATAACAAAGAAATTAAATTTTGTTTATATGAATAAAAATTTTTTAAAGCATCCAATCTAATAGTATTCATAGAAACTTTTTTATATTGTGGGTTTACAGAATTGTGCAACCACTTTTCAAGCTTTAGATCTTCAGCTAATATAAATGGTTGTTTTGCATGTACAACAAATGTACCAAAATTACTTCCCCTCCCAATTTGTGTTTGAGTTGTTTTTCTCCCTTCATCTTCTTCCTTCTCATGTGTGAGCAAATGTCTGCTCAAATGACCCGTATCAGCCTCACTATAATAACTAAAGTCTTTCCTACATTTTTGGCAAACTATTCTTTTTCCCTTCCCCTTAATATCCTCTACTTGGAAAATTTTCCAAACTGGGCTACTCAACTTAGAGGCCCTCCTTTTTCCCCTAGTATCAGTACCAAGGGTGAAAGTTCCACTTTAATCCATATCAATCGCATCAATTCTAACACTATCATGATGTGATTGAATATCCTCAATGGTGAACATTTTGGGTAATCGGTTTTCAGAAGAGCCGATCAATATTTTTAATTCTAAAAAGATAAAAGTTAATCTAATTCGACTTACCCGGATTGCATGTCTAAAATCCCAACTTGAATTCAACGGTTGAAGTCTTTCAACATCCAAGCCTCCCAAATTGAGATACTTGAGCTAGTTGAGCAAGCCTTCTTCTTATTGAAAGTTGAAACTTTAATAAAGTTGAGACTTGAGAATTAGAGAATAGAGAATCGGACAATTAGCAAATCAAAATTACTCAGATTGCAAAGAATTGAGAATGTACGAGTATGGGAAAGAGAAGAGATTAAGACAATTGTTGAATTGGTGTGATGAGATTGGTGGAGGATATGGCTATTTATAGGAATTGAACATAATTCAATTGCCCAAAATACCCTAAAAACTAGTTGTTATTTAATTGGTGGGTGGGGTATTTTGGCCATTGTAAAGTTATTTATAACTTTGCCCAAAAATCCCCCGTAAACTAGTTGTTATATATCTGTTAGGGGGCATTTATGTCATTTTCTCTTCCCCTATGAGCAAAATACATAAATACCCCCTAATATGGTTGTTTATAGTTGTTCAGGGGTATTTATGTAAAAAAACCCCCTATGAGCAAAATACATAAATACCCCCTAGTAGATGACTTCTTTCTTGACAGCCTAAAAAATATATAATCCAAAATAAATTCCAAGCAATTTATAAAGACAAAAATTCTTCTTTTATCCATCATCTAGTCTTCTCTTCCTCTACAACCTGTAAAGAAAAGTAACATAAAAAAAAAGAAAAACTAAATCGATAAGCACAACATTTGAAAACTAGTATTTTCTTGACTATCTAATTACATGAAGGCCAAGTAGGGATTATTACTATAGAAATACAAGTAAACAAGTAGTTGTACTTTGTGACAATGAAGATGTGGTCTTGTGGCCTTGAAGCCTTACTTTGTGGCTTATGTGGTCAGGTGGTTGAATCTGTTGATATCCATCTTCACTGTTTGGTGTCTTCTCAAATCTGGTGGTACTTCCTCAAAGTTGAAGGGATCTATTGAGCCATGTCGAGATCAGTTAACGAGCAGCTATGGTGTTGGAACCTTCCGAGGTTAAGCAAGAGAGGGAAATGTGTTTGGAAATTTGTCCCCATTGCATGTTGTGTTAGGCAGTGTGGGTTAAGAGAAATAGGAAACAATTTAACAAAAAAGAATACTCCACATTGTTAGTAGTCGATTTTTGCTCGGTCCTCTGCCTGAACCTCCTATTTACCTCAAACACCCTAGCAAACCCTTCTAATCCTTCCGAAACACCCAAAAATCCAAAAATCCCAACTTTCAGCCCCAAAGCCCCTAGATCTACCGTTAAACCTAACCAATACCTATCCAGTGGCCCCGATCGACCCCCACTTACATCTCAATCATTAGATCAGACACAACCACCAGACCCAGTACCTCCCAAAACACATATCCATGAAATTTTGGCTAAAAATTCCTCCATTTACCCTTTCATTAAGCAAAGATTCCATTTTGACCCCTCTCGTTAGCCTAAATACTCAGAACCCAGATTCCCTTGATTTGGACATGTACAAACCAATCAAACCACATCTTTAGACTCCATACATACCACAACACCTTTCATCAAACCAAGATTCTATTATGAAACAAATTGTTAACCTAAGTCCCTACGATCTTGATTTTCCAAGACTAATCGGACATCATCATCATATCCTAGACACATCCAAGCACCCACGTATGAAATTTCATCCCAAAACACCTTTGCTTACACCTCCATAGCACCAAGATTCCATTTTAAGGCTCTAAATTGACTGGATTCCAAATCTACCTGATCCGGGCCTAGTTGACTCAATCCCACCCTACCAACCACCTCAAGCCACTCAAAAATCCTACCTTGTGAAATTTCAGCCCAAAGTACCTCTGTTTACCCCTCGGTCACATACATATTTCGTTTTGAGGCTTTGGATTGACCAAATCGAGCCCTTCCTAGATTTGCTCAATCTAGGCCCATTTTGCCTGTTTTAATCCCACCAATCAGTCCAACCCCCCAACACCCCCCCCAAAAAAAAAGAAAAAAGAAAAAAGAAAAAAAAAAAACTTCACCCTATCAATTTTCACCAAAAATACCCAAGTTACCTTGTTTTAAGGCTCTGGATTGGCTGAATCCCAAGCCCTTTTGATATGAACCTATTTGACCCGATCTAATTTTACTAATCATCTTAGACTACCCAAGAACCCTACCCTGAGAAGTTTCATCCAAAACAGACCCCGTTTACCCTTTGTTCACATATAGATTCCGTTCTGGGCTCCAGATTAGTCGAATCAAACCTTTTATAGATCTACCCAACGTGGGCCTATGTGGACTAATCTGATCCCACCAATCAACTTAGATGTTTCAAAATTTCAGCCAAAAATACCCTTATTAATCATTCCATCCAAAAAAATCCATTTTCGCCAATCCCATTAGCTTATTAATGCAAAAACCCTCTTTGTGGTCGAACCGATCTCAAGCCTCCACTTTTCTTTAAACCGAAGCCACCCATCATCGCACCAAACCTCGGTTTGATCCATTAACCCCTTTTTGACCCGTGTATCCAAAGCCATTAGTCTCCCTCCAGTTTTTCAAAAATTTACAAAGCTGCCCCTGGACACTCTTTAAAAAGATAGGCTGAGCGCTTCATTTATAGGGGGAAAAACAGGATGAAGAGTGGAGGGAGTGGCAAGAAGAAGAGCCGAGAGAGAGTAAGGGAGGGAGGGAGATGAGAAAGAAGAGCGAGGAAGAGCTTTGGAGAAAGAGAACGAAGAAAGGGAGAGAAAAGCTTTGAGAGAAAGAAAGAGTGTGTGCGAGATAAAAGAAGGAAGAGCTAAGAAGAGAGTTCAGAGAGGGAGAAACCGTTTTCGCTCTTACTCCACAGTGATGATAGATGAAGTGTAATCCACTGCAGTGAACGATTGTGGTTACCAGACGTATTCTAGCGCATCGTTGTCCTTGAAGGAAGGTTAGGTCCATCATATGGATGGCCAAACCATGCTAGATGGTTGGGCAAAATATCAAAAATTTTCTTGCAACCTTCCGGGAATCGTATTCCCAGTTTTAGAAAAAGTACATTTTTCAATGATCGTTTTTACACCAAAATAGAACCAATTTTGAAACCAAAAGATAGGGAGAAGTATACCTGATACGGATTCCACAAATATATCTCCCAAAGTGGTAGTTCACGCCCAAACTGAATTCCAAAACCAATCTCCACTGAAGATGGTGCAGCTTGAGATGAAGCCAGATCAACAACGCAATTTTCAGCAAACTGCAATCCAACAGATTGGGTTGTACAAGGGAGGTGAGCACGAAATAATTATGATATTTTTTTGCAAAAATTAGAATCTGAAACTGATCAAGATCATTCACAAAGATGGAGAATGAAATAGGGTTTCTAGGGTGGCAAGAGCAGAGAGAGAACCGGGGAGCCTTTGTGATGACTGGAGTAGTTCAATCCCTCCCTTTGTAAGCCTTAAGTAGCACCTCTCCTAATTGAATTAGGAGGTTCCTAATCCAAATCTTTATTTGGATTTGGACTCTTTAAGTGGATAAGACTTATCCTCTTATCCTAATGGGTGCTCCATACCCTTATCCAAACCCATATTCACCTAAGTCACATGACTGCTTAAACTGTCATGTGACCACTTAATTAATCCAATTAATCATGGGCTTTAGAACCATTAAGCAATTGGCTCACGTCCCTAGGTAGTTTCTGGCCCATTTAGGTTCACTTTGTATGGCGTGAGACCCAGCAATGACCTTACATAAGCCCACATGGGTTCAGACCAACCTCTGTAAAAAGGCTTGGCCGAATTCACTGTCTAGCACAATGAACCCTTGACTCCGTTAGTATGGGCTCTTAATGGGCCAAACATTTACAGTAAATGATCATTGAGTCCAGCCATCCTATGAAGGACCGAGGACAATGGATTTAAGTAAGATATAGGTAAACAACCCTCAATGGTCTCTTACAGTTAATCTCTCAGCCCATAATGATCAACCATTGCCCGACAAGGAATGACATCTCCCCTGGCTACAAGGTGTAATGTTGCATTCTCTGCTCGGATGGGTCCCGGGAATTAAAACCTTTTGCAAACCATTTTCCTTATATATATATATATATATATATATATATATATATATATATATATATATATATATGTTATCATAAATATATTTTGCAAAACAAATTTCAAACATAGTTAAAATCGACTGCCGGTAGTTTTGGTTTCTATCAGAGAAAGTGCAGTCCCGATCATTCACTTTGTCCGACAAAGGGGTTGATCCTATCACTATGATCACCCATTCGAATGAATTCTCAAGCTGCCCCAACACCCTCATTTTCAATTATGTACTTTTACTCATTTACAATAAACGTATTAGTACATCAATTTGATTGGAGGTAAGGACATACACTATCTAGGAATCCTTCCTATGAACCATATCCTAGTACCAATCGTTACTAGCAGCATCAGTTGAATTCAGGCCAAAATAGACATTCGGATTGAAGCAATTCCATCTGGTAATTCCTTTTTCCTCTCATTGTTTTAATTCTCAACTAACACCCTCTGCTCAAATAATACTCAATCGCAAACCATGAGAAACGGTAGTGAACTATGTTGAGCCGTCTCTGTAAAGAGCAAGATGGGAACGTTATTTTTCTTTTTTGCCATTTACATTATCTGTGTAGCGTTTTAGTATGGCGTGATTCTTTTTCTCTGCTCTATTTTTATTCTACTTTCCTTCGTTGGTGATGAGTAGTTTGATTTCTTTCTTTATATTTTCTCTGCGTTTTTCTGTTACTTCCTATGTGAATTAGTATAGGATCTGTGTGTCTGGGTAAGTTTACGATGGGGTCACCACCGAATTCCCCTATTCTCTGACTTTCCTCGTTTGAATGTTGGTTAAAAGGGGTGTTATTCTTCCCTTATCATCCGTCCCATCTGCTGTGTTTATGACCAATATCAATTTTGTTTATTCCTGTTTTTCATTAATTGCAAATTTTTAGTTTCGATTATGCATTCTAGGTTTCAGTTTATTTGCTTTAGCCTTATTTTTCCTTTTATCTCAAGTGAAGAATCTTTGTTTCCGCTATTCATTTCCCTAATGATAATTAGGTTGTTTCTTTGTTTTGTCTTGCTATTCATGTTATTCCTGCTCTGAGTGGAGAATTGATAAGTACTCCCGTTTTAGGCACTGATATACTGATATTCTTAGCTTTGGTGATGAACGATAATGCTCAGAATAGGATTGATGGCTGATAAATTTCACAGCTGGTGTACTAGAATTAGCGAAGACTGTTGTTGTTTGATTTCTCTCGGTTGGAAGCTTGATCGACCATAGGGAAACTGAAATAAATGACAAAAAAAAAAAAATGATAAAGTAATAGAATAGAAAGAAAGGGAAAGGAGGAGAAGGTCGACAGAACGAGAGAAATCAGTTCCTGAAATCTTCGACACCTTCTCCAACTTTTTTTTTTCTCCTTCCTATTTCAGACTGAGGATCGAAATAATTTGATTGGCGTTTTCCTGTTATTTACTCTGCTCTCGAATCCATATGTTTTGGCTGAGGATTTCTTGTCGGATATTAATATCGCATATGATTTCCATCATTGAATCCAAATCAATATTAATTGTATGGGGTTAATTTAGTTGGTTATTAATCTGCATGATTTATTCGCCTGATATTCATCATTCATATGCTTTTTTTTTTTTTTATCTTTTTCATTTTTCAATGCTTCCTAGATGCTGCGATCAGAAATGATAGATCTGAAAAATGGGCATATTTGTAATGAGAAAGGGGAGGAAATTGGAGTAATTCGGTCTTTTTGTAAACTAGAGGAATGGAGATGGATATGTTTGCAAAAGGGAGAAATTCTAATGAAAAATAAAATAAAATATAAAAGGAAAACAACAAAAAGGAAAAGGGGCAAAAATACAAAATAAATAAATAAATAATAAGATAAACAAAAAATAAGATAAGAAACATTTAGGAAGTAAAGAGGTAGGTTCCATAAAACAAATAAACAAATAGGATTGTATAAGAAAATAACCAAAAAAAAAAAGAAAATACAGTTAAATAAATAAAAACAAAAAATAGAAAATAAAAAGAATAAAAATAAAATACATACAATCACATTATATGTAATAAACAAATGAATGAAATAAAAAAAAATGTTAAAAAAGATAAAAGACATGAAAAGAATAATAATAAATAAAATAGGGAAGATTCTCTTTTGTTTTATTGCTTTCTCTATCATTATTATGTTATTGGTTAATTAATTATACATTTATGCTTATGCTCTTTCTAGACCTCATGTGGGCCCCACCTATGGGACTCGGGAGAGGGGTGCCTAACCCCTTCCCTTTCCCATTCGAGTGTAATATGAACTAGTGTAGTTAATGCCTTGGGTCTTTGAGTCACCATCGAACCAAAATATTTTTAATGCCATTCTTGGAGGTCACATTACCTCCATTTCCATAACTAATGGGTGGCGACTCCATTCCCAACCCAAGTGAGTCGTTTTCCGACGCTCATGCGCATGAGTTTCTTGACTTGAATTTAATAAAAAAGAATACTCCACATGAAGGGGAGGGGAAATCCATCATATGGATGGCCGAACCATGTAGGGTGGCTGGGCGAAATTTCAAAAAATTTCTTTTCTCCCTTCTAGGAATCGTATTCCCAGTTTTAGAAAAACTGCATTTTTGAAGGATCGTTATTGATCCAAGCCGGACCAGATCTGAAACCATAAGAAAGCGAGATCAATACCTGATACGGAATCCACACTTGTAGCTCCCAAAGTAGGAGTTCAAACCCAAAGAGGGTACCAAAACCCTCTTCCATTGAAGATGGCATAGCTTGAGATGAAGCAGGTTTAGCAATGCAATCCTTCAGCAGAACTGCAATCCAACGGCTTGGATCAAGCAAGGGAGGTGAGCACTAAATCATATATGATCTTTCTTGCAAAAATCAGAATCAGAACTGATCTCTATTAGTTGAAGAATGGAGATCGAATTAGGGTTTGGGCGGCAAGAGCAGAAGGAGAGAGGGAGAACTAAGAGAAGTGTGTAAACTTTGAGCAATTCACCCTCCTCTATTTATATAGCTTAAAGAGTTGATTTTCTAATCTAATTAGGAGTTTCCTAATCCAAATCTTTATTTGGACCTAGACTCTTTAAGTGGATAAGACTTATCCTCTTATCCTTATTTGTTGATCCAGACCCATATCTATACCCAAATTCTCCCATGATGATTAATCCAATTAATCTTTAGGCTTTAGGCCCATTAAGTAAGTGGCGCACGTCCCTTATTAATTATTGGCTAACTTGGCTCTCTTTGTATGGCGTGAGACCCTAACATTAATCTCACAAAAGCCATATGGGTTCAGCTTAGCTTCAGTGACAAAGTCTAGCCAAATTCATTACTAAACACAGTGAACTCCTGAGTCCATCAGTATAGGCTCTTAATGGGCCCAACGTTTACAGTAAATGGTCATTGAGTCCAGCCACTTATGAAGGACCAAGAACTATGATCTTAAGTGAAATTAGCCCATCAGGTATATTATCCGTAAATGGTCTTACACTTAGCCTCTAGGCCCTTAATGATCAAACACTACCCGACAAGAGAAGACCTATCCCTCGGCTACAAGGTACAATGTCACATTCTTTGCTTGGATGGATCCCAGGAATTAAAACCTTTTGCAAACCTTTTCATAAAACAATATATATATATTCATATAAATATTTTTGCAAAACCAATCTCAAACATGGTTGAAATTAACTATCGGCAGTTTTGGTTTCCATCAGAGAGAGTGCAGTCCCCGATCATTCACTTTGTTCGACAAAGGGGCTGATCCTGTTACTATGATCACCCACTCAAGTGAATTCTCAGACTGCCCCAGCATACCCAGGTTTTGACCCCCAAAGGATCTCACTAATTAGCATATCAAAGACAGCCTAATCCGATACCCAATGTAGTACCATAATCGAGTCAAGGGGTTAGGTGTAACTTTCTAGTTTTGCCCACCAGTCTCCAAGGTCTAGGGCATAAATGGGAAATGGTCCGAGTTCAGTGGTTCAAGCAAACACACACTACATGTGCTTCGGATCTAACCCCGATAACTGATACAAGCTATCCCAACCGACTTAGCAGCACATTAGTGTCAGTCTTGGTAGGATAAACGTCTCTAGGTTTATCCAACAGTAGTGAACATTCTAAACTAACACGAGTTTCATAAGTGAACACTCCAAACTAACTCTCGATGTGCTTTGAGTTCGAGTGGGCTCAGAGTTCTATAGCCTGAGCAATGGCTCTAATGTTGTCACACAATAGTAGAATAGGTGATGTGCTAGATGGAACTACTCCTAATTTGTGAATGAACTTTTTCATCCATACCGCCTCGGTCGTGGAATTTGTTGTAGACCCTTGTTTGCTACTTTTCCAGCTAACTGCATAGGACCCCATCGTAAAGATGTAACGAGATGTAAACTTTCTATCATATGGGTCTAACTAGAAGTCAGCATTGGTATACCCTATGATATGTAGTGAACTACCACTAAATACCAGACAAAACTCTTTTGTCCTTTGAAGGTATTTGAGTATGTTCTTTATAGCTACCCAATGCTCCTGTCTTGGGTTTGATTGGTATCTACTTACCATACTCACGGCCTGAGCTATGTCTGGTTGAGTGCACAACATGGCATACATGATGCTCCCTACGGCTGAGGCATAGGGAACTTCCTTCATGCCCTCAATCTCCTCAAGAGTCTTGGGAGATATACCCTTGGAGAGAGTGACTCTGTGTTTCACAGGGGACAAATCCCTTCTTGGAGTTCTCCATACTGTATCTTTTGACAATCTTGTCAACGTAAATAGAATGGAATAATCCTATTATCCTTTTTTATATATCTATATAGAATTGAAGTCCCAAGATGTAGGAGGCCTCTCTAAGATCTTTCATGGAGAATTGCTGCAAAAGCCATACCTTTACCATAGTCAACATTCCTACATCATTCCCAATGAGTAGAATGTTGTCTACATACAGAACCAAGAATGTAACCTTATCTCCTAGTTATTTTCTGTAAACATAGGGCCAATTCGAATTCTGCTCAAAGTTAAACTGTTTGACGGTAGATTCAAATTGGATTTTCCAACTTCTAGAAGCTTGCTTAAGTCCATAGATGGATTGGTTAAGTTTACACACCATGTGTTCTTGACCCATAGCAATGAAACCTTGTGGTTGTTGCATATAGATATCTTAAGTAAGATCTTCATTCAGGAATGCGATTTTGACATTCATTTGTCAAATCTCATAGTCATAGTGTGCTACTACAGCTAGCAGGATCCGTATGGATTTAAGCATGGCCATTGGCGAAAAGGTTTTCTCATAATCGATTCCCTCTTTCTGAGTGTACCCTTTCACTACAAGTCGAGTTTTATAGGTCTCAACCTTCCCATCGGGGCCCTTCTTCCTCTTATAGATCCATTTGCAACCAATTGCTTTCACCCCAAAGGGTGGGTTTACGAGAGTCCAGACCTTCTTGGTTTCCATTGAGTCCATCTCAGCTCTCATGACATCTACCCACTTCAAGAAATCTATGTCCAACATAACTTTCGTATAAGTCTGAGGATCTTCCTCACTGATCGTGGCTTCCATCAAGTAACTTTCTTAATCATAGCCGTAACGAACTAGAGGCCTAGAAACCCGAATAGATCTTCTCAGTTGGGTGTTGTTTAGAGTGTGTGGGACATCTCCCACTATTTCCAGGCATTCCTCATCAAGAACAATTTCCTTACGATGATTGTCCAGAATGTAATCTTCTTCCAAGAAGTAGGCATTTCGAGTACAAAACACTTTTTGCTCTCTTGGGTCATAGAATATGTATCCTACAGAGCTTTTGGGGTAGCCTACAAATAGGCAACGACTAGTCTTGGATTCTAATTTGTCAGCACTTGTTCTTTTAACATGTGCCGGATAACCCCAAATTTTCAAGTGTCTTACACTAGGTTTCTTACCGATCCAAATCTCATAAGGAGTCTTAGGAACAGATTTGGTTGGAACTCGGTTCAACACATAAATTGTAGTCTCCAATGTGTATCCCCAAAAGGATGTAGGTAGTTCTGAGTGGATGAGAAGTGACCGGACCATATCTAATAGAGTTTAGTTTTTCCTTTCTGACACACCATTTAGTTGTGGTGTAGTAGGAGGAGCTAGTTGTGATATAATCCCATTGTCCTTTAAGTAGTCACTGAATTCGTTGGGGAGATATTTGCCTCATCGATCTAATTGAAGGGCATTAATTTGTCTCCCCAACTATTTCTCGACCTCTTGTCTAAATTTTTTAAACATTTCAAATGATTCAGACTTATGTCTCATCAGGTACATGTAACCATACCAAGAAATATCATCGGTGAAAGTTATAAAATAAATGTGCTGGTTACATGTCCTAACATTCATGGGACCACATACATCGGTATGTATCAGGTCAAGTGTGTTCGTAGATCTTTCAGGCTTTCCCGCAAATGGTTGTTTCGTCATCTTACCTTGAAGGCAAGGTTCACAAGTTGGAAGATCTTGTACCATTAGAAAATCCAAAGGACCATCCTTTACCAACCTTATGATATGGCCTATATTAATGTGGCCTAGTCGGCAATGCCACAGGTACGTGGGATTATCTGTATCACGAGATCTTTTCTTGGGGATAATTTCTGATGTAGTTCTAGTTATGCTTGCCTCTAGAGAATGATAGAGGACGTAGAGACCATTCTCAAGTTCTCTGTAAGTGAAGAATTTGTTATTCAGTTTAATAGTAGTTGTATTATTGAACAAAATAGAATAACCATCATTGCATAATTTTGAAACAGAAATCAAATTTCTTCTCAAAATAGGTACATAAAGACAACCTTTAAGCCTAACAATTCCTTCTCTGAAAATTAAATCTACAGTTCCTATAGCTATAGCTGCAACTATTGCAGAAGTCCCCAAGTAAAGCGTCACTTCATCGTCACTCAGCCTTCTACTTTCTTTGAACCCCTACAATGTGTTAGATGCATGAGTAGAAGCCCCAGAGTCAATACACTAAGATGCAAAATTGACCGGCATATTAGTTTTTATGACTAGAGATTTGAAATTACCTTCTTTGTTCTTGGTCTCCAGGTACTGAGGACAATTCCTCTTCTAGAGTTCGATCTGCTTGCAGAAGTGACACACATCTGATGCCTTGCCCTTCTTCTACTTTTTAGGCTTGTCTGCTTTCTTCTAAGGTTTCTTCTTAGCCTTACTCTTTTTCTTGCCTGACTTACCACCTTCAACAAGCATGGCTATCAGATTATCCTTCTTTATCAGTTCTTCGGACCTCTGCAACATATTGTTGAGTTCCTGAATGATAGCTTTTAGCTTGTTAATTATGTAATTCATGACAAACTGATTGAATGAGGGAGGTAGAGTTTAAGATAGCATCAATTTTAGTGTCTTGGTCTAGCTGAAAACCAAGAGCCTCCAATTCGTTGATATAGCCGTCATTTTTAAAAAATGGTCATGGACCTGTTAGCTCTCAGTCATCTATATGGTCACCAACAATTTGAAGACCTTCTGACGGGAAGAATGATTCTGCTCCTCATACATTGTCTTTAGACTATCCATGATATCCTTGGACACTTCGATCTTACCGAATTGTCTCTATATCTGATTGTCTAAAGATGCTATGGTGTAACATCGAGTAAGAGAGTTCTTCTCCTCCCATTCCTGATACTCTTTCTTATAGGCCTCGAAAGCCCTATCACCCGGACATTTCGGCGTAGGATTTTTGGCAACCTTGTCCAATTTCTCGGACATCAGAACCAGCATAAGGTTACAAAACTAGTCAGTATAGTTGGGTCCTTTCAGTTTGTTATCATCCAACAACTTGGCGAATTGTCTATTTGCCATTTTTGATAAAAGACAACACAAATTAGTCTACGACCTAAAACTTGATTCATGTTAATTACATAAAAAGGTCTTTTATCTATGTTCAATTTCCATTTATTCAACTTTAAAATTTCCCTCCTATCTCAGTGACGGAGACGTGGCTATATCTTTGGAAATGTGAAAAATCACATAGGTGCATGGAGCCAACTGTTTCAACTATAAAACCCCACCACAATCTGTGAATGATCTTATCCACTTATCTAATGAGATTTTCCTTTGGCCTCTGCCAGACAAGGCCCATTGCCATTTTAGGTTAAACCTTTCTGTCTAATAAGTGTTGACCTATTATATCGTGGACCTCAAGGTACTGTGATAGAGTCTTCCATTTTAAGATAGGCCCCTCCCAGATCGGTCTATGATGCCCCTATCATCTTATAAAACAATCAAACAAACTGGACCAGCAAATGGATATCCCAATTTTATGGTGCATCTCTTCACTACCAATTCAACACATCTTCATGCTAATGACGAAAGGCCTTTAGATAATTCATCATATAAAATTCTCTATTACTTGCACTTATATTAACTAGAGGGAACAAATTAAAACGTCCCTAGATCTGATTTAGGTCAAACCAAAGTGGCTCCCACTAACTTTCATAAAGTCAGATTCAAATGGGCCTAAAACGGGCTAGGGTTCCCCACGGTTCCTCTTGGGGAGGAAGCTAATCAAGGGTCCATTGAGAAGGGAGATCATCCAATGATCTTTAGGGCACCATGGCAATAATGTGCATTCATCCATGGTATTTGTAGAGAGCCACTAACGATTAAACATGGGCCAAATACTTATGGCCCATGTGTGAAATCGCATTCAGCACATCACAAACAATCACAATCACAAATTGATCCAATTAATTAGACTACTTGTAAAACCCTAAATTATTTTAAGTTAACACAAAATCATCCCATTAAGGCCCATATATCATCCAATAACATTATTTGGTTATATGGGCTAAATTGCAAAAGGCAATTCAGCCCATACAACAGTTGGGTTGTTCTTGGTTTAACTTCACATAAATTAGGTTTTACAAGGGAGGGCAGAACTGTATCATGTGATGGGCCATCAAACCCTCAGCCCATAACCGAATTTGAGTCACTTAAAATGTGACCCATGGGGCTGAAAACAGCCCCCATCGAACCATGGGTTTGGTCCAACATGTTTGGACCAAATTGAGTTAATTCGGCCTAGGGTTTGGTGTCCAAAACATGTTACAGTTTTCAAGATTTTTTATCTGAATTAATTATCGGCCAAAATTGACATTCAATCACAGCAAGAAAACACATCTCATGGGGCTACAAGTGTGATGGTCCAAATCTGATATGGACAAACTGCAAAGCTGCAAGAAAAGGGTTAATCGTAGATTGCAAATTTCTTTCCTGCAAAATCTTCTTCTCTTCCGCACGCTCCAACAAGTCTTTCAATGTAAAAAAAATAGAAAAACCTAATTTTCTATTAATTACATCAGATAGAATCCTATACATTTTTTCTAAAAAATCAAAATAATTATTTACATACCAAAATTGAATAGAATGATTGTAGGGTGCACAAATCTTGGCGCCAATAAATAATTCGATCTCCATCACACCAATAGCCCAAAATTCAAGAAATAATCATAGAACCATTCTAAAATTATTGTAGAACAATAAAGAATTAATTTCATATCAAAATTCCCAAACTAAGAACCAATATCTCAGAAAAACTGCTAGCTGCGCAAATCGGGTAGAACAGTTCTGCCGATTTGGATTTGCTTCAGATCTGATCTAATTCGGTTCAAGATTGAACCTGGCTCTGATACAACTGAAGGGAAGGGGAAATCCATCGTATGGATGGCTGAACCATGCAAGGTGGCTGGGCAAAATTTCAAAAAATTTCTTTTCTCCCTTTCGGGAATCGTATTCCCAGTTTTAAAAAAACTGCATTTTTCAAGGATCGTTCTTGATCCAAACCGGACCAGATCTGAAACCAAAAGAAAGTGAGATTAATACCTGATATGGAATCTACACGTGTAGCTTCTAGAGTAGGTGTTCACGCCCAAAGAGGGTACCAAAACCAGCTTCCACTGAAGATGGCACGGCTTGAGATGAAGCAGATTCAGCAATGCAGTCCTTCAGCTAGAACTGCAATCCAACGGCTTGGATCAAGCAATCCAACGACTTGCAAAAATCAGAATCAAAACTGATCTCTACCAGTTCAAAAATGTAGAATTAGGGTTAGGGCGGCAAGAGAAGGAGAGAGGGAGAATTGAGAGTAGTGTGTAAACTTTGAGCAGTTCGTCGTCCTCTATTTATATAGCTTAAAGAGTTGATCTCCTAATCTAATTAGGAGTTTCCTAATCCAAATCTTTATTTGGATATGGACTCTTTAAGTGGATAAGACTTATCTTCTTATCCTTATATGTTGATCCAGACCCATATTCATACCCAAAATTTCCCATGATGATTAATCCAATTAGTCTTTGGGCTTGAGGTCCATTAAGTAAGTGGCTCACGTCCCTTATTAATTGCTGGCTAATTTGGCTCTCTTTGTATGGCGTGGGACCCTAACATTTATCTCACAAAAGCTATATGGGTTCAGCCTGGCTCTTGTGACAAAGCCTGGCCGAATTAACTGTTAAACACAATGAACCCCTAGTCTATCAGTATGGGCTCTTAATGGGACCAACATTTACACTAAATGGTCTTTTAGTCCAGCCACCTTATGAAGGCCCAAGAACTATGGTCTTAAGTGAGATTAGCCCATCAGGTATAATAGCCCTAAATGGTCTTACACTTAACCTCTCAGCCCTTAATCATCAAACACTACCCGACAATAGAAGACCTCTCCGCCAGCTACAAGGTACAATGTCACACTCCCTGCTCGGATGGATCCCGGGAATTAAAACCTTTTGCAAATCTTTTCATAAAACATAACTGTTGGTAGTTTTGGTTTCCATCAGAGAGAGTGCAATCTCCAACCATTCACTTTGTTTGACAAAGGGGTTGATCCTGTCACTATGATCACCCACTCAAGTAAATTCTCAGACTGCCCTAGCATACCCAAGTTTTGACCCCCAAAGGATCTCACTAATTTGCATATCAAAAGACAACATAATCTGACCCCTAGTACAGTACAATAATCGAGTCTAGAGGTTAGGTGCAACTTTCCAGTTCTGCCCACCAGTCTCCAAGGTTGACGACATAACTGAAAAATGGTCCGGGTTTAGTGTTTCAAACAAACACACACTACATGTACTTCGGGTCTAACCTTGGCAGCTGAGACAAGCTACCCCAACCGACTTGGCTGCACATTAGTGTCAGCCTTGGCAGGATAAACCTCCCCAGGTCTATCCAACGGCTGTGAACATTCTAAACTAACACGAGTCTCATAAGTGTCCAGTTTAAGGGTAATTATACAAAAACACACAAAGTATAGTATTGATCAATTATGTACTTTTATTCATTTACTTTAAAGGTCTAATGTACATCAATCTGATTAGAGCTAAGGGCATACACTGTCTAACACAACATGAGTTTAATAAAAAAGAAAAGAGGTGGAAGAGCTAGTTAGCATGGTTATGGGTAAAATGGAATCTTGGGTTTCTGTTGTCAATGAGTTCAAACTTCAGAATATTTTCATGCTGCTAAACTCTAAGACTATATTTGGTTTGAAGGAAAAGGTAGGGAAAGGAAGGGAATGGCAGGGAAACCTTTACAATCTGAGATTTGTTATGTTAGTCCTTTCATTGTGGGAGGGGTGGTTTTAATTGTGTCAACCCTCCTCACCTAGGGCCTTGTACAATGTCATTCTGTGTTGTAATAAAATTTTATCTTCATGTAGGGTGTGTAATTTTGATGCTAATCGGTGGTCCTGAGAAGCCTTTTGGAACTGCGGTTATCCTAAACCTAGTTTTGAGATACGTCATAGATAAGGAGATGCAAATTTTGCTCAAATATACATAGATTTTTGCATCTACTATGCTCCAGGGCCCATTTTGAGAGGTAAGGAATTTGATAGGTCTAAGAAATTTATATTAAAAGTAATAATATCCATGTTTAGTGCTTGTAAGAAATTTGGAGATCAAAACAATAAGACATAATTAAAAATGAACACAATCAACTCTATTTTTGAAGTATTGCTAGAAATGTTTATAGCTCTAGTTCCTCTAATTTATAATAAAACTATAAATGAGGAAAAATAATTTAACCATCTTATAGCTAACCATTATCCTACTTTCTATAAAACTCATGTAAATCATCCCAATAAAACATGTAGGCCAGGTTAGATAAGACAATGGCAAGTGATTAGCAAAAGAGTAAGGTCAAGTCCAACTAATGCATGGGCCCATGGATTTGCAAAATAAGAAGGCTAAGTCTAGACATCGGTATATGGTCAGGAAGTTGTGTTATCGGCAAAAATATAGGTGACCTTTGCACACATTGCCTTTGCGATGGGAATACAATTTCAAACAGAGGACATGGATCAATTACTTAGTAACAGGCTAGAGTTCATCGATGAGGAAAGGGAGAAGTCATTGTAGAAACAAATTAAATACAAATAAACCATGGCTTCTAACTTCAAAAAATTGATAAAGCCTAGAAAATTTAAAGAAGGTGACAAGTCTCTCGAAACAACACTCCACGTTAGAGAGGGAAAATCTGCTAGAAAGTTTGCACCGAATTAGGTCGGACCTTACGTAGTCCAGGAAGTTCACCTGTCGGGATACTACATAGTCAAAACCACAGACACGAGAGGAAGATGAGACTATGAATGGCCAATGGTTGAAACCTTATTATGAGTAGCATTGTAAAAGACATGTTATGCATACTTGTGTTGAAAATAAACATGTTGCAGACATTTTACATATTTTTGATAAAGCAGCTGTCATATGTACATGAAAGATGTGTTATATTCAGAACATATTGCTAACTTCATATTTTGCAATGAGAATATGATACTTGATGTAGGCGCATCCAACTGGGCCAATGGCGAGCCTACTGGCATTAGGCGGCGAAGCACATAGCAGAACCAATCGGTTGCGGGCAGAGCCGGTGTTAGCACCTTGTGCTGGACCAATCAGGGTGCATGCTAGGTTGGGCTTGGCAGGCCTCGTAGAGCCAATCATGCGCCCTCACCTGGTGCTCCCAGACGATCGCGTCCTTAGTACGGACTGCATCTAGGCCATATGAGGTCACCTACCCCCTAGCAGCCTCAAGTACAAATAAGAGGTGACCCCCACAAGGTAAAAGATCCCAGAACTTAGCTCTCAAGCACTCTTCTTAATCTCTGAGATCTCTTGCTCTTTAGTGGCCTCGTCCACTTTCCACCTGTTACTAACTTGACCGTCGGAGCCTCTGCCTCGGGTGCCAATCCGGGGCCTCTGACGAGCTCTCTCACCTTGCAGGATCAATCTACCCACCCTCGGCCACCTTAGACACCTTAACTTCGGGCACTTTGCACCTTGGCTTAGGAACGAATTGACAATGTTGATCTCAGCTAATCCGAGTATAAGCAATTGGTGTCATCTATGGGAACGTCGCTAAGACTTCCTTCAATCTAATTTTTAATCAAGACTTCCTTCAACATAATACAAAACACCAGGAATGCCTAGAACCTGGTCACCAATGAGCATAAATGTATTTATGCAAATACATATTCATATATTTATGTATGTATGCAAATATGCATGCAAAATATCTATACAAATGTTATATATACAAATATGTATGTATTTATATGTAAATATGTATGCAATATTTACATATATACACATATATGTATAAATATATATAATTAGGCTGGAGTCGGGTCCGATTCGGGCTACCTAAGGGCTAGGCCTGAGCCCGGCCTGAAAAATAAAAGAAACTTGACTTCTTGGGCCCAAGCCCAGCCCGAGAACCGAAAATCCAAGCCTAGCTCGTGTAAAATTCCGGTCTGGTCCCCAAGTTGCACCCCTAGTCACACCAGTCTTCCTTATTGAAATGCCTCACCAAACAACCAAAAGGGAAAGAATGTTTGTTGTTGCTTAGGTGGCAGATGCCTTTATGGGGTGTTTTTGGAAATACCTCACAAAACGGTCAAAACTTATAAACGTTTAGAGTGGCATTTTTTAGATAAAGTTTTATCATTAGAACGCCCATCCATAAATGTTAATAGAACCAAATACATACTCAAATAAGCCCTAAGCTAGAAAACATTGAGACTTAAAGGAGGTATTTAGTTCTTTTTCAATTAAAGGGTATTTTGGAATTTTGAAAAAAAAAAGAAAAAATAATATGGAAAACCATATTGTCTTCCAAGTCATCAGCATATACAAGTTGCCTTATGTAGTGGGGGAATATGCCCATCAAATGTTTCTACTAAAGTTATTTGGTAGAATTTTCCATTGTGCACATCTAGAGCATAAATATTTCTCTTTTTCCCTTATTGGTCGTACACGCAATGATGATGATAGATGCTCTCATATTCTTATATTTTTCCCACCTTAGAGGGACCTTTTAGAAAATAAAAAATAAAAAAATTAGGTGACTTTTTCTTTTCCTTTTCTTTGAAACCTAAGAGCATTTTTTTTTTTTCAATTTTTCTCTTTTCTATTAGAAGAAGGAAGTAATCAAGCACTGGATAATCAAGAGGCTGATTTAGATTGGGATTTCGGTTGCAATCAATCTAGATAAGTTATTTTCTTCTTTAAACCATTTAGTTTTTCTTTTCTTAATCAAGAATTGGGGTTTTTGTTAGACATCCATTTTCCTTCTACAGAGCCAATCTTGCAGCATTTGAATTTGTAGATTATTAATTATGTTAAATTTTAGATTTTAACAGTTCAACTGAAGGCTTCCGTAAACCAGCTGTTCAGTGAATTTTTGGTTAGATTTTAATTCCAAATCGTAGTTCTTGGTGAAATCTTTGAAACAGTAGGTAGAAGTCTTCATTTGAACTTTTGGGATGAAAAGTTATGGTCTTGTTTTGTAAAATTTTTGGGCTAATTTCGATTATTATCTTATAAACGGTTGTGGGGAGTTCATATTTGAAATATAGTTCTTACCTGAAACCCACCCCATTGTCATTCCTAATAGCCTTATCCCAACCAAGAACCAAATAGCTAGAATGGCTCTTGGATGAGATACACAATTGGTTGTAACGAGAGATAAACGGGAGGAACTTTTCAGTTTTTTGATAATCAAATTGACACAAATTTGTATGCAAAGTGTTGTTTGATTATTTTAACCAACTAATGGTGTCTCATTGATATAATCTCTACCTAATAGTAGCCGAGTCCTAGATCAATTTATATGTCGCATTAGATGTGGTTAAAATCTTTCAAAAACTGAGTTTTGCCTACTGATAACTTTAAATGAAAAGACAAAGATACCCCTACAAAACTTTTTGAGTCCCATACACAAAAAATAAAAGAAATGGACCGTCAGACTCATATCAGGACACACCGTGACATTTAAGAAAGGGATCGCCTGTGCAACGCATGGTGCCAATTGGCCCAACTGACAAACTTAGTTGGGCTCTTCTTTTAATCGAAGGAAGGAAAACCGAATTAATATGAGATTTGCCTGGTGCTATCTGAATCCGACGAGAAAGAGGGAGGAAGAAATCGAGAATTGGAACCAACGGAGATGATGATCAAAATCGTTTTTTACCCCTTTTAAATGCTTCATGAACTAAAATAAAATCCATTTTGATTAATCGTATAAATGTAAAAGAAAGGTCGACTCTAGCTTCGTTAATGGCGTTCGAAGTTCCAACTTCTCTGATGCGCGAATTGCAAATTGCACTCCGTAAAGAGGCTGGCCTCTATTCTTACGATCCCGACGATCCATCGCCTCCTGAATTACCTTCCATCGAAGAACTGATGGCTGAGTTGGATCCCGCACCTCCTAATGTTCGATGCAAGGAATGCCGTGGAAGACTTCTTAGCGATATTCGATCAATGGTTTGTATCTTCTGTGGTGCTCAACAGAGAAGAGACGTACTCCCTGAGCCCATCTCCTTCAAAGATACCTTCACTTGTCGGTGGTTACTCGAATCACTGGACTTGGATGGATCTGTGAGTGTTTTTTATCGTTTGTTCACTTCATTAGTAGTTAATTGCTTGGAAGGAATTTCTAATTAATAATCATTATCTATCTATGGATCTGTGAGTGTTTTTTATCGTTTGTTCACTTCATTAGTAGTTAATTGCTTGGAAGGAATTTCTAATTAATAATCATCATCTATCTATGGATCTGTGAGTGTTTTTACCAAATTTATCTCTCTCTTCGATTGTTTGTTGTCCAATGATTTACCTTTTTGTCTTCATTTTTCTGCAATTTTTAAGCATTATTTTGCAATTTTCTGCATTTTGGACAGTATAATGCATATTGAGCATGTGAACCGTTTGATGGCATCTATTTTATTGGGGTGTACCGTGTACTGTGTAGTTTGTATTGGTTTACACTTTATCATGATTTGCTTTGTAAAAAACACTAACAAACAAGCAATCGTTTGCTGTTTTTTTTTTGAGAAAATGGCTCAGGTGGCAATAATGGAACCAATCAACAATGCCGTTTTCTGAGGAAACGGCGCACCATTGCATTTGGAGAAATGGCAATGCAACCAAATAAACCCTTTGTTTTCCCTCCGTTTTATCTCAAAAGCATGCAACTTCTTCTCAATCTCTACCCTAAAGGCTGGAAGATTGACGAAGAAAGAATGTCTGCTGTGTCTTCACAACTGCAAGTCAATGAAAGAGCTGAAATCCTGAAACAAAGTCAATCCCAGATCTTCAGAGTTGGTCTTCTTCAAAACAGGGATGCGTTGAACAAGCTCATGGTATTCTATACAGACCCAAATTCTGGAAATTTACAGTATGCGGTGAGAATCTGTTACATTCAAGAGCCATGCCTTTTTATCTTCAATTTAACGATCAAGTCATTTGCAAAGAAGGGCAGCTTTAGAAAAGCTCTTTTGCTCTTCAACTGGTTGAGGGAAGATAATTTATCCTCTGATAATTTTACTTGCCCCTTTGCTCTCAAGGCAATTGGGTGTTTGTGGGCAGTTTCAGAAGGGCGAAACATCCATGGATTTATTGTAAAAACTGGGTTTGAATTTAAGTTTTCTGTGGGGAATTCACTAATGGGGACACGTACGCAGAAATGAGTAATGTGGAGACTTTGCGATGGTTATCTGAGGAAATGTGACAGAGAGATGCAATTCCTTGGAATGTTTTGATTTCTGCATAAGTTAAGAGTGGAAGATTTGTGCAGTCTGTTTTCCAGCAGACGAACCAGCAGAGTTTTGTGAGGCCTGATGAAGTGACAATTGTCAGCACTCTTTCAGCTTGTGTTGCCTTGGGAAACTTGGAACTGGTTAAGGAAATTCACCAGTATATTGCAAGGAGCTTGAATTCACCATTGTTTTTGGTAATGCCTTGCTAGATATGGATTCAAGAAGTGTGGGCGTTTAAGCCTGGATCATCAAATCTTTGATGAAATGTCAGATAAAATGTATGGACAAGCATGGTATCTGGGTATGTGAATAGTGGTCAGCTGGATGGGGCTAGAGAATCGTTGGATGTGACTCTAGCAAAGGATGTTATTCTCAGTTGGGAGGTCTTGAGGAAGGGAAATGGATTGATAGGTACATTGGTCAAAATGTGATTAGAGTAGATGTCATTGTTGGTACTGCTCTTATAGACATATGTATTTCAAATTGGGTACATAGAGAAACCCATAAAAATTTTCATGAGAATAGGACAGGGCTTTTTGGACTGCTATTATCTGTGGGCTTGATATGAATGGCCAGATGACCTAAGTCCAGTCGTTTGGAGAGCCTCTGGGTGATGAAGTCTAGTGTATTTCTGCTATCTATTAAAATAGAAATAGAGTGACCCATTAAAGAGGCCACAACCCTCATGGTTTGGGGAAACAGCCCCGTTAATGTGTGAAGAGAAATTTCTGGTGTTTCCTGCCCTTCCGTTTTTCTTTCCATAACTTCAAGTAGGTGGTCTGGAACTCTGGATTCTCATCATCTGCTTCCTCTGTTTGTAGTAGGAAATTTTCTGGGTCTTACTCCTGTGACCCGGACCGAATTTATCTTCACAGTTGTAATAGAGGCCACGGTCTCTTTGGGTCTACATCTAACATATCCACCCATGAAAGTCTTATTATAAGTATCGCAACCGGAACTATGGCAGTAGATTTCACTGGTGGGCATGAGTTTTCAGTCCGTGATGGATTCTTTATCAGTGGTGGTTCAGATGTATTTATTTGATTCAAACCGGTGTGACCCAAATGTGATAAGCTCAAATAGGGGCGAGGCATTCTCCTAAGACGACTAAGTCGATCTTCTTGCAGGAGAGCAAGACCAACAACAACAAGCATTGTAGCTGG
The DNA here is from genome assembly GCF_056320005.1 of Nelumbo lutea. NCBI lineage: Eukaryota > Viridiplantae > Streptophyta > Magnoliopsida > Proteales > Nelumbonaceae > Nelumbo > Nelumbo lutea. The sequence goes on from NC_142691.1 coordinate 36,240,700, forward strand.
TTAGAGGCATTTAACTTCTACACAAATTGCTTCCTTTAGTCTGCCGATAAAGCAACCGAGGAGAGCTTTTACAGACTGCCCCTAAACCCTCATTGGGAGTCTCTCAAATTCCATCTGATAATCCCTCATGTTCCCACTTTGCTGAAGTTTGGAAAGGGCTTCATTGAAATCTTCAAACCTTGTAGGGCCAAACCTTACACATAGGGCTTCAATGAAATTCACCGAGGAGATTCGGTGGTGAGAGCGATCAAGACATTGAAACCACAAGATTGCCTACCTTTGTGTATTACTATGGTGACTGGAAATTTGGTTTCTTGGAGGAGCAAGAAATAGTCAATGGTTGCTAGATCATTAGCTGAAGTGGAATATAGAGCCATAGCCCGTGGAGTATCTGAGTTGTTGTGGTTATGGTCTCTGATGGAGGAGATGGGTGTTGAATAATAATCCATTGATGTTGTATTGTGATAATCAGGAATCCATTAACATAGCATATAATACCATCCAACATGACCAAACAAAGTATATTGAGGTGGAGAGACACTTCAACAGAAAAAGAGTGGCATTTAGGGAAGTTTGCCTACCCTTAGTTGCATCTGAAGAGCAGCTAGCTGATGTAATTACCAAGGAGTTCCTAAAGTTAAATTACAGAAATATGTAAGCAAGCTGGCATGATTGACATCTATGCTCAGATTGACGGGGAGTGTAGAAATATTATTTTCTTGAATTTATGGACTTTCCTCTTATGGGCTTGTTAATCTATTTTTCTTTATGATTATAGGCAGATGCCCTATTAAGAGTATACTTGTAATTGTCCCCATTTGTTTCTAATATTGATTAATAAAAGTAATTAGGGGCTTGAGAGAGATTCTTCTCCTTCTCCTTCTTCATCCATCTTCTTCCCTTTTTCTTGCACTGGTTTCTTCCTTCTGTTAGCTGTCTTTTCTTGATTAAATACAAAACATATTGCTGGTATTTTTTCTACTATAGATAACTACCTCAGGAGAACTTGGTGAAGGTGAATTTTGATGGATGTAGCAGAGTTAATCCTGGTCCATCTAGAATTGGAGGAGCCTTTAGGGACTCCAAGGTATTAAGCATGGCAGAGATAACTGTAGTTGTGCAAGGACTTGAGGTGTCTAAAGCTTGCAACTTCCGAAATCTGATAATATAAGGGGATTCTGAAGTGGTAGTGTGATGGTTGAAGAATCAAGAGTTGAATCCTTGCTCGTACATAAATATAATGAAGGAAATAAAAGTATTAATGGGGGAAAGGGTGGTGCAAGTGCATGGCTTTATAGGTCAGCAAATGGACTGGCTAATATGTTCTCTAAACATGGAGTAGATAGGAGTCAGCAATTTTGGGACATGATGGGGAATCAGTAATATAATAGCATCAACTAAATGAATGTACATTGACAAGGGTGGGAAAACCTGTTCTTTTCACCAGGGATGGCTGCTTTCATTGTACATATTCATTCTTCTTTCATCTAATACATTTTACAGTTATTCATAAGATATAAGAGAGAGAGAGAGAGAGAGAGAGAGAGAGAACCATTATGTCTTCTTACAAAAGAAATGCATGTGTACAACCACAATCTACTGTGCACAAGGTATGATACAACAATATACTCAGCCTACAAATTGTCATAAATACCCCATAAATACATGATCAGCCCGAAGGCTCTATTTGTGACGTGCCCATGTTTAATTTGCGAAAGCTAGACCAAAATGCAGTTTTATCAGAAACTTCCATGCTAAACTTGCAAAAACATTCAACTTAGCATGCTTTATGCCCCCTTTGCTTTCTAAGCAAACCATTTACCTATTTTCTATAATTAGTAGATCTGGGAGACCTTCATTTTGTTTTTCAATTTGTGGGACGTTGGGTTTAAGGCTGGGTTGAATTGAATTGACATTTTTTATTTATTTTAAGTTAGATTGACAAAAAATTGTAGTTAACAATTATCTCTTGTTTCATTGTATTAAGTATTAACACCTTTCCATAATGAATTATAAAGGCATGTAACTGGGTGTACTGGTGGTGGGTTGGATGAGAGAGGGGGCTATGGCCTATGCATTTATTGGCCTTTTTGTCAGGGAGGTTAAATGTCTATCTAGTAGAGGGAACATTTTATTCTTCTGGATTAGGGGATCTGCTAATGATCTTGCCCCTATGTCTGGAGTTGGGGTTTTAGGGGGCTACTTGTATTAAGGTTCTGTTTTACCAGATTAAGGAGCATGTTACACTTCTATTTGACATAAGTACATAATTGAAAATTAACATTAAAAAGAAAGATGAAGAGAATAGAGAAGAGGAATATTCTGTTCATCTACTTTGAGGGATATGAAAATCCTCCAAAAACAAGTGTCAGTTTCTTTAGATAAGATAATCTTCTGCCCTGATTCCCATAGTACAATGGTATTTAAAAGATAAGACTCCTACTCAACCAGAGACTCGTGCAACTAAACTGCTCATAACTACAACCCTCATACTCTGCAACTAACTTGACTGTTGAACCACTTACATAAGACTCATAACTGATTCTTCTACTAATAAGATTCCTACTAACCCCATAATTACTCCACTGATCATAAAATACTCCATGTTGCCATTGTATGGCCCCATGTGCCTAAACCAGTCATTTTATGGTTCATGCATACATAACATCTTGACTGGTGGGCCTCCACAGAACACAGCCCATTAGGTTGTGCTCCCATCTGTTTTCTTCTTATGTCTTACATCTTCTTTCTTTTTTCATTAATAAAATTTCTTGATCATGTTACCCACAAAAGAAATGCATGTAACTAGGATTGGTTGCAAGAATTTGTATTTAAAACGTGGATAATATTTGTCTTCTGTTACATTACAAAGAGTTGTTTGAAGATAACTTTTCCTAAGAACATAGAGTTCTGTTTATTGAGAAAAACAGGTGTTATTTTTCAGGAGGTCATTGATTTAGCTACTGGAGATAAGAATTCAACTAAAGGGCAGAAAGCACCAAAAAACGAGTTGCTTTTGTTCAACTTGTTAGATATTAAACTTAATTGGCCTTCTGAACTTCAGAAAATTGAAAGTAGCCTTACAGGAAAGGAACCAAGGCAAGCTAAAGACTTTTTGGACTTGGATGAAGTGGACCTAGATAAATTATCTTCTGCAGCAAAGAATGAGACTGCTGCTAGTAGATCAGAGGAACAATTATTATTCAACAAGATAGAAAGCACAGAAGGTCAGGAATTTATTGGCCAGGGAAGTCTTGATTTGATAGAGAGTGTTGAGCCTTCCAGCATGACAGTGGGATCAGGCATTTCTGAAGGTGACACAGGATACCCCTTTTCTGGTGCATCATGCGATAGAAAAGGTTCTTTGCATGCCAATAGTGTGCAGTTAGAAGATTCCATTTCTGATGGGTATGTATATGTCTGCCATTTTTTAACAGTGCAATTTTATAATTATTAATTTGTTGTTTTCTTCGTGATTTTAACTTTGATATCTTTATGATCTGAGCTAAAATGTTTTATATTGATTGAATTGATTAAAAACAAGACATTTATATGATCAACTTTTAATGTGTGCATGCATGTGCTTATCTTAGTCTAACTTTGAGTCTTTGATATGAGTAGTAAGATGTAAAAACAAGATGAAGAAAAACCTAGAAGAAAAGAAGAAGAATAGAGAACAACATTGAAGAGTGTTTGGGGCCTTTAGGCATTCAAAATCATGGTAAGTCTATCCCACACATTGTATTATATATTAGAATGTGGAGAATTACATTATTTCCCTTAATAACATGATATAGAATGTTACTCTTTTTATAATAAAGTAAAATCCTTATTCCACTTGTAAGAGTATAGACATGTCTAACACCATCGGCAAGCATGAATAGGTGTGCAAAAAAACAAACTTAGCTACTCAAGTACTGTGAAACACCATTTCAATATGATCTCTGTACATAATCTTGAATCAATGGGGATCAATGAATACCAGATAGTTGGCCTTCTAATGGAGATTATTGATATCAATGGCAATGTCTCTATATAATATACATAATCTTGAAGCAATGGGGATCAATGAAGACCAGATAGTTGGCCTCCTAATGGAGGTTATTGATATCAATGCCAATGTCTCTATGACCATGGGTTCTACCATGGTCCATGTAGAAGTCATAACTTTTCATATGTAGAAGGATGATTACAGGCAAGAGAGTCTACCATGCATATGCCGAAGGATGATGGATGAGACATCATCTTCTTCAAAGACAACTAGGCTAGCTCCACATCCACCTAAAGATTTCAGGATTGAGAGGTAACATCTGCACAAACCTGACCATCTTAATGAAAACATTGCTATTTTTCTAGATATATTTTTGTTTCAGTGAAACATGCAATAGCTTATGCTTTTCATAGTACAGTTTCAGTCTCTTGAATCAGAAAGCTATTTCAATTAGATGTCTAATGTTTCATGTCTCTAATGATAGTCTCATATGATGTTAACAGTTCAGAACTATACTACATAATCATTAATATGGAAGCAGCTATACAGATGTCGTTATCATAATTTCAGCCTTATATTATGTTGAAACGAATAGCATGACAAGGAACTCGAGCTACTTCGTGGGAGCTTGCCCTCCTACAGAAAGAGAGAGAGAGAGAGAGAGAGAGAGAGAGAGAGAGAGAGAGAGAGGAGAAGAATTGGAGGGAAATTTTTCTTGTATTCCTCCTTTGTTCGGATGACTACTTATAGCCTCTTACATCCATTTTCCATCAAGAATAACAATCCAGTAACTAACTATTCTGACCTGTCCTAGAATATACATATTTAAGAAGTGGTTTGTAGGGAATATCTCTGTGGATCAGCACTTGAGTTGGGTCCTGGGCCTGGGTTGAGGCTGAAGTGTCCGGGCCCTGTTCCTCCATTGATCTCTAGGTTCTATCAACTCCCTCCCCCTTAAAATTGACCTTGTCCTAAAGGTTGATGGAGGGAAACTGTTGCTATAGATTAGCCAAGTCCTCCCAAGTAGCATATTTAATTGGAAGGTTGGTCCACTGTACTAACACTTGCTTGTGTTAGACAGTGTATGCCCATATCTCCAATCAGCATGATGTACATTATGACATTTATTATAAATGAATAAAGTACATATTCGATTCATGTTATTATGGTGTGTTTCTGTGTAATACCCTTAAACTGGACACAACCGTTGGATAGATCTGGGGAGATTTATCCTGCCAAGGCTGATACTGATGTACCACCAAGTTGGTTGTGGTACCTTGTCTCAGCTGCCTGGATGAGACCTGAGGTGCATGTAGTGTGGGTTTTCTTGAAACCCTAAACCGGACCAAAATTCCAGTATTGCCCTGGATCTTGGAGATAGATGGGCAAAATTGGAATATTACACATGACCTCTAGACTCAATTATGATTGCACTAGGTGTCAGATTGGGTTGTCTTTGATATGCCAATCAGTGAAATCCTTAGAGGGGGTCAAAACCTGGGTATGTTGGGACAGTCCGAGAATTCATCTGAGTGGGTGATCATAGTGACAGGATCAACCCCTTTATCGGACAAAGTGAATGATCAGGGATGCACTCTCTCTGATGGAAACCTAAACTGCCGGCAATCGATTTCAACCGTTGAAATTTGTTTTTGCAAAATATATCTATATAGAGATATACGTATATATGTATTATATATATATATATATATATATTCTGGTTTCAAAATGTTTGTAAAAGGTTTTAATTTCTGGGATCCATGTGAGTAGAGAGTGCATCACTACACCTTGCAGCCGAGGGAGAGGTCCTCTCTTGTTGGGCAGTGTTTGATCATTATGGGTTGAGAGGTTAAGTGTAAGACCATTGAGGGTTATACCTAATGGGCTAATCTTGCATCTGCCCACAGTCCTTGGGCCTTCATAAGATGGCTGGACCCAATGACCATTTAGTGTAAATGTTGGGTCCATTAAGAGCCCATAGTGATGGACTCAGGGGTTCACTGTATTCAGTAGTGAATTCGGCCAGGCCTTGTAACAGAGGCTAGGCTGAACTCATGTGGCTGATGTGTAGATCAATGATAGGGTCCCATGCCATACAAAGAGAGCCAAGCTAGCCAACATTAAATTTGAAGTGAGCCTAAAAGCTTAATGGGCCTAAAAGCCCATTTCGAAGTGGGTTAATTAGACTAATTAAATAGGGGCGGATCTGGGATTTGGATTAGCAGATAAGATAAGGGATTATCCTTATCCACTTAAAAAGTCCAGATCCAAATAAAGCTTTAGATCAAAGGAACTCCTAATTTGATTAGGAACGCTGATCTTTATCTACAGATAAGATAAGGGATTATCCTTATTACTTTAAGAGTCCAGATCCAAATAAAAGATTTGGATCAGGAAACTCCTAATGAGATTAGGAAATTGTCTCTTTAAGGCTATAAATAAGAGAGCAGAGCGAACCTTGAATACACACTCACTCAATACAGAGAGAAGACAACTCAGTTAGACTGATCTTGCCTTCAGCTCTTTTTCCTCCTACTCTTGCCGCCCTACCCTGTTCGATCTCCAGTTCTTGGGTTTGATCAAGATTCGATCTTTAGAAGCTGTGCTCACTATCCCATTCGATTCTTGCTAAAGAATAACTAGTTCTTGGTGAAGAACTATTTGCTGATCTTGCCTAATCCCAAGTTGTGTCATCTTCAGTGGAGGGAGGATTTGGTACACTCTTTGGGTGTGAACACCTACATTGGGAGGAGCATTCTTGCATGGGTTCCGTATCAGGTATATCCCTCCCTAATTTTGGTTTCAGATTTGGTCCGGTTTGGTAACAAGAACGAACCTTAAAAGTGCATTTTTCTAAATTGGGAATAGGATTCCCGGATGGGAGTAAAGAAATTTTTTGAAATTTCGCCCAACCTTTCTGCTGGGTTCGGCCATCCATCTGATGGATCTCCCATCCCTTCAGCTTGATGGTATTATGACTGTCAGACTTGACCCACTTTTCAGAAGTGATTTTATGAGGCTGAACAAGCAGCTATCCATCATTAGTGAACTGAGGTAAAGTTGGACTAACAGCAGCAGAGGGAGAAATGCATGATTTCAAGAGAGACACATGAAAGACTGGGTTTAGATTGGAAGATGTAGGTAAAACCAGCTTGTAGGCTACTTGGTCAATCCTCTCTAAGATCTTGAATAGACTGAAGTATCTGGGTGATAATTTCCACCAGGCCCGACAAACTAAGGAGGATTGTCGGTAAGGGTGTAGCTTAAGAAACACCATGTCTCCTAGCTTGTATTCCACATCTCGATGCTTCTTTTCATATGCGGACTTCATTCTTTTCTGGGCCTGTTGCAGGTGCCTTTTGATGGATTGAAGCAATTCATCGCGAGCTGATAGTTGCTGGTCTACTTCAGCGATAACAGAGGAACCCTTCTTATAAGGTAAGAGTGAAGGAGGTTCCCGTCCATAAACAGACTTGAAGGGAGTGGTTCCTGTAGAGGCATGGAAAGTGGCATAGAACTAGTATCCAGACCAAAGGCAACCAATGTGTCCACTGTTTTGGATTCTCACCAATAAAACACCATAGGTAGGTTTTCAAGCAATGATTTATCACCTCGGTCTGTCTATCCATTTGCGGATGGTAGCTAGTAGAATTGTACAATAGAACTCCTTGGTACTTGAAATAAGCTTCCCAGGATCTGCTCATGAAGAGTGGATCTCAATCTGTGACTATGGTGTTAGGGGTGCCATGCAACTTTGCTACATTATCCATGAATGCCGTTGCTACTGCACTGGCAGTATATGGGTGAGGTAATGCAACAAAATGGGTGTACTTACTCAGTCGGTCCACCACCACAAAAACCACTGGTTTTCCTACTGATTTGGGAATGCCTGTAACAAAATCCATTTTGAAAGCTTCCCAGATCTGATTTGGAATTGGCAGGGGCTGAAGTAATTCAGCCGGTGACTGGGTAATGTATTTCTGCTGCTGACAAGTTCCACAAGAAGCTACATAAATCTGAACCATTTTCTTCATTTTGGGCCAGAAGAAATGAGCTGCCAGCTGCTGGTATGTTCTGAGTACGCCTGAATTTTGGGCCACCGCCAACTGGCCCTTATAAAATAGAGTAGACCCATCCACTGAATAGCTAGGTACAATGCTGGGATCTTGAGCCCACTAGGCTCGAATCTGGGCCAATTCCAAATCCTATTGGGATTTTTGTTTGAGTTGACCCATGAGGGGAAAATGCAAGTGTGAGACCCCCATATAGCTTAATTCTTCAGGCCTAGATAAAGCACCAGCCACGGAATTAGAAGGACCTGGTTTATACTCAATCATGAAATCATAACCCAATTATTTGGCAGTCTATTTCTGTTGTTCTGGACTTGGAACCTATTGCTCCAACAAGTGTTTTAGATTGCAGTGATCAATCCTCACCACAAAGTGCCGCCCAAGAAGATAGGCCCTCAATTTTTGGAAGGCCAAAGTAACTGCTATCAATTCCTTTTCGTACGTAGACTTGAGTTGTGTTTGGGTAGAGAGCACTTTACTAAAATATGCTACTGGTTGGCCTTGCTGCATCAACACAACAACCACCTCTCCCTGATGCATCATTTTCAACAGTAAATTCCTTGGAAAAATTAGGCAGCACTAGGGTGGGTAGCAAAGTTACTGCAGTTTTGAGTACTTTAAATGCCCGTTCAGCTTCTTCAATCCAATGGAAAGCCCCCTTTTTAAGTAGTCAGGTAAGGTTTCAGTTATGAGGCCATAAACCTTAATAAACTGGCTGTAATAACCGGTTAAACCCAGAAATCCTCTCAGCCCTTCCAAGGAAGTAGGCAAGGCCCAATTCACCATACCCCTGATCTTTTTTTGAATCAGCTTGTACCCTTCCACCTGAGATAACATGGCCCAAGTATTGGACCTTAGTTTGTCCAAGTGTCAACACTCTTGGCCGAATAGAGAAAAGAACAAGAATAATCTTAGAGGTGTCAAGAATGAATATGATCCCCACCTCAAAGGGTATCTTATATATTAAAAGATATTTACAATTACAAGAATGCCCATACAGGGCTGAAAGAGAAAAGAAGACTAAGATGTATAAGTTATATACAACAGGGACTATACTAATAAGATACATCAAGTTACAGAGTCTCCACACTCCCCCTCAAACTAATGCCTAGACATAAGCATCAGTTTGTCTGTAAGAAAGAGATGTCAAACTCTAGTCATAGCTTTGGTGAAGATATTAACAATTTGCATGTCTAAGGCTACATGAGGAAGCGATATAGACCCAGTAGTGAAAAGATCTCGGGTAAAGTGGCAGTCCACCTTGATGTGCTTGGTCTCATGGAAGACAGAATTAGATGCAATCTTGATAGCACTTGTATTGTCTGCATATAGATAGTAGGAAGCTGAATGCCAAGATCCATAAAGAGAGATCATAGCCAAACAATCTCACTGCAAACCGAAGGCATGGCCCTATACTCTGCTTTAGTGGAAGACTTGGAGACTGTTTGTTGGTTTTTACACTTCCAAGAGATGAGTGAATCACCCATAAAAACACCCCACCCAGAAGTGGACCTACGAGTGTCTGGACAACCAACCCAATCCGCATCAGCATATGCTCTCAACTGAATAGGAGAGAAGTAGGAGAAGAACAGTCCCTGAGAAGTTGCGCTCCTAACATATCGAATGATGCGATGAATCGCAGTCATATCACATATGACACTGACGAGGAGCTGAAACAAATTAACTAATAACCTGAACAATATGAGAAATATCAGGCTGAGTCATAGTGAGATAAATGAGGGACTCCACAAGCTAGTAATACAAGGCAACATCAGGAAGTAATGGACCTTTTGATTTAGATAGCTTAAGATTTAGCTACATAGGTGTATCAACATGCTTTTCATAATTAAGACCAGCAAGTTTAACAAGGTTAGAGGCATACTTTTGCTAACAAACAAAATACCCTTGATTATTACAATATACTTCCAGTCCTAGAAAATAGGTGAGAGGGCCCAAGTCCTTCACGTGAAAGGAATTATGAAGTAATAGTTTCAATTCACAAATGCCCTCAGAATAATTCCCAGTCAACATGTCATCAACATATAGTAGGAGAATGGTAATACCCTGAGGCCGTCGCCTAACAAAGAGAGTGATCAGAAGAACTCTAGCTATATCCAACAGCAAGTACAACATCACGAATGCGTTCAAACCATGCCCGAGGAGCTTGTTTTAGACCATATAGAGATTTTTTGAGGTGGCATACTAAAGAAGGATCAGTGTAGTATTCAAGAGGAGGCTTCATGTAGACCGTTTCCTTCAATTGACCATAAAGAAAGGCATTCTTCACATCAACCTGGCATATGGTCCAAGATTGAGCGACATACACTACTAAAAGAACACGGACTGTGGTGATCTTTGCAATAGGAGCAAAGGTTTCTTCATAGTCGATACCATACTCCTAACTATATTCTTGAGCAACTAAATGTGTCTTGTATTGATCAAGAGATCCATCAGATTTTAGCTTGATGTTGTAAACCTAACGACTCCCAACAATGGATGCATCTAGAGGAGCAGGCACAAGGTCCCAAGTGTCATTCTCATGTAAATTATGAATCTTTGCATCCATGGCTTCCTTCCAATGAGGGATACTATTACCTTCCTGGTAGGAGCTAGGAACACCCATGGAGGATAGGACAGCAGACAAAGAGCTATGGTTTAAAGGAAAACCATAGTGGTCAGGAGGTCTAGATATACAAGTAGAACGATGAAGAGGAACAGAAGTATGAAGAGTGTCTGAAGTAGAGGTATCACTTACAGGAGAAGTGGTAAGATGATGATCTAAACTAGAAGGAAGGAGAGCCACAGGCGCAGGGGCTGGATCACGTAACCGCTTGCGAGAGAAGACGAGAAGGTCCTTCTCAGTAGGAGGTGGAGCATCCTGTGAATTTAAGTTTAGCAAAATAGAAACAGACAGTGTAGATAGTCTAGCAATTCCAACAAAAAAGGAAATGTGCTCAAGGAAAACAAAATTACGTGATATACGAATGCGATGAATAGAGGGATCATAACAAAGAAATCCTTTGTGGTCAGGACTGTAACCCACAAAGGCACACATGATGGACTGAGCAAACATTAGAGCGTTCACGAGAGGGAAGATGAACAAAGCACACACATCCAAAAACATGAAGCATAGATAAATCTTGAGGACAACCAAACAACCTCTGAAAGGGAGACATATTACCAAGAACAGAGGAAGGAATATAGTTGATAAAAAACATAGCTGTAGTCATTGCCTCTACCCAAAAAGAAGGTGGAGTATGGGACTCCAATAATGTCCTCACAACACTAAGGATATGTCCATTCTTGCGCTCGGCCACACCATTCTACTGAGGAGTATCTGGACAACTTCATTGCACTTGTATTTCATGATTCTTCAAATAGGATAAAAAAAATCTCCATCAGTGTATTCTCCCCCTGAGTCTGAACGAAGAATACACACTTGTGATTGAAACGGAACTCGTACCATAGCATGTGTTTGCTGGAGAACAGCAACCGAAGAAAAAGAAGAAAGGAGATATGAGAATAACGGCTTAGTCACTTCAGCCAGCCCTAGAATCTTATATAAGTATTCACAATGTAATGTTACAAGAAATGACTAGAATGCCTCTGATTAGTGATGGGACACCTAGACATAAAAAGAATAAAACAAGTTTAGGCCCAATAACTAAGGCCCATAATAAGCTCAAGAACTTAAAACATAAATAAGACTAACATAAACAATAAACCAATTGAACCAACACTCCTCCTCAAGCTAAGCATGGATGTCAGTCATGTTTAGCTTGCCAAGTAAGTCTAAGAATTTCATTGAAGCTAGTCCTTTTGTTAGCACATATGCAATCTGCATCTCGAAAGGAGTATAAGGAATGCAGAGTTTTGCTTTTCATTGAAGCTAAGCCACAACAATTCAACAACACCATGAGCCATAGCTCAATATTCAGCCTCTACACTTGATCTAGCAACCACATTCTGCTTTTTACTTTGCCATGTAACCAAATTCCCTCCAATGAACGTGCAATATGAAAGAATGGTAGGATCCATCGTATGGACGCCAAAAAGGTTGTGGAATGGGTGGGAAAATTTCAAAAATTTTCTTACCTTCTTACAACTGGGAATCATATTTCCTAAATTTAGAATACAATATTCAAGGATCCTACTTGAACCATAATCGAACCAGATCTGAACCAAAAGACAAGGGAGGAATTATACCTGATCCAGAGAAGCAGTATCTCCCAAAGTTGGTGTTCACGCCCAAAGAGGACACCAAGATCCGCTCTTGCTGAAGATGACACAACAATATGTGGAACGGAACCAGCAGAGTGCGTCCTACACATCGAATCCTTTGCAAGAATCTTCTGGAAACTCTGAGCACCAAATCTTTTCAGTTCTTTCTGTAAAACTGATATCAAGAACTGATTTCTTGATGTCTTTCCTTCAAATATCCAATCTTTTCAAAGAATGGTGGCGGCTGGAGGAGAATTCCTGAGACGAAGATTGCTGAAATTGCTTCTCTTCTCTCTGGAGTGTGTATGAGATCCAATCTTAATTCGCAGGATTATTTCTTGCGCACAAACCCTAGGTTCGAATTCTGATAATTTTCTCTTAGGGTTTCTCCTCTTTTCTTCTTGATTAAGAAACCTCCTAATTAGGAGTTATCCCAATCCAAATCAGCATTTGGATAGGGGATGATCTTAATCCTATCTATAGATTAGGTTAGCTAACTCCTAATCTTATCAGGAGGTTACCAGATTCAAATCTGATTTGAATTTGATCTCCCAAAGTGGATTAGGTTAAAGGCCCAATCCTTTTGCTAACCTTAATCTCAGATCCGCCCCTTAAGTTTGTGATCATATCAGCCCAGTTCGAAATGGGCTTTTGGCCCATTAAGTGTTCAGTGCTTAACTAGTTTCCAATCTGCTGCCCAGTTGGGCTTCTTTGTATGGCGTGGGACCCAAGCATTGATCTACACACCAGCCACATGGGTTCGGTCCAGCCTTCATTACAAGGCCTAGCCGAATTCACTTAGAAGCCCGGTGAACCCCTGAGCCCATCACATGGACCCGATGGGCCCAACACTTACATTAAGAGGTCCTTGGGCCAAGCCATCTTATAAAAACCCAAGGACTGTGGGCAGGTGCAAGATTAGCCCATCAGGTATTATCCTAAATGACCTTACACTTAACCTCTTAGCCCATAATGATCAAGCACTGCCCGACAAGAGAGGACCTCTCCTTCGGCTGCAAGGAACAGTGCTGCACTCTCCACTCACATGGATCCCGGGAATTAAAACCATTTGCAAACGTTTTGAAACTGTATACATATATATATATATATATATTTTGCAAAACAAAATTCCAACGATTGAAATCAACTGCCGGCAGTTTGGTTTCCATCAGAGAGAGTGCATTACCGATCATTACCTTTGTTCGACAAAGTGGCTGATCCTGTCACTATGATCACCCACTCAGATGAATTCTCAGACTGCCCCAACATGCCCAGGTTTTGACCCCCGCTAAGGATCTCAATGATTGACATATCAAAGACAGCTTGATCCGACACCTAGTGAAATATCATAACCGAGTCTAGGGGTCAGGTGTAACTTTTCAGTTTTGCCCATTTGTCTCCAAGGTCCAGGGCAATATTGGAAATCTGGTCCGATTCAAGGATTCGAGTAATCCCATACTGCATGTGCCTTGGGTCTTACCCTGGTGGCCGAGACAGGCCATCCCAACACTTGGCGGCACACCAGTATCAGCCTTGGCAGGATAAATCCCCCCAGACTTATCCAATGGCTGTGAACTTTTAAAACTAACACGAGTCTCAATGAGTGTCCAGTTTTAGGGTCTTACACAAAATTATACCAAACAACATGAATCAATCATGCACTTTATTTATTTACACTAAATATCAAAAGTACATCAAAACAGATTGAAGCTAAGGGCATACAAAACTGTCCAACAAACCCAGAAGTAGACTTCCTGTCTCCAACAGAACTAGCCCAATCTGCATCAGTATACACTTCAATTTCAATTTTATTGTGTTTTTAGAACAAAATTCCTTTTCCTGGGCAAGTCTTCAAATACCTAAGAATCCTTTCTGCTTCTCTTATATGAGGAATCTTTGGAGAGTGCATGAACTAGCTGACAACATGTACGACATAAGCAATATTTGGTCGAGTGAGAGACAAATATATCAATTTCCCTACCAGTTTTTGGTATCTCTCTTTATCAAGGTAGTCCTCTCCAACTGATTCCTATGGACAATGATTTTGTTCTATTGGAGTATCAGTTGGTCTACTCTCCATCATACCTGTCTCCTCTAGAAGATCAATGACGTATTTCCGTTAACATATATAAATGCTTTCTTGTGACGTAGCAACTTCAATTCCAATGAAGTATCTCAGATGGCCCAAGTCTTTGATCTCAAACTCAAATGCCAAGAACTCCTTAAATCGTTTTATCTCTTCTAGATCATTTCCTATAATCACCATATCATCCACATAGACGATGAGTGTTGTAAGTCTGTTATCCTGTTTCCTTATGAACAAAGTATGATTTGCACCACTTTGAGTGTATCCCACTTTCTTCATGGCCCTACAGAGCTTCTCAAACCAAGCTTGAGGGGACTACTTAAGACCATATAATGTTTTCCTCAGTCTACACACTTTTCCATCAAAACCATAACCTGGTGGAGGATTCATGAATACCTCTTCATGTAGATCGCCATTTAGGAAAGCGTTCTTCACGTCCAACTGATATAGCTCCCATGAGAAGTTTGCTGCTAATGACAATAGAACCCAGATTGTGTTGAGCTTTGCAACTGGAGCAAAAGTCTCTTTATAGTCAATCCTTTCCTTTTGAGTAAACCCCTTTGCCACTAGTCTAGCCTTGTATCTTTCAATGGACCCGTTCTCCCTATTCTTCATAGTGAACACCACTTGCATCCCATAGTGCTCTTCCCTTCTGGTAGATCCACTAATTCCCAAGTCCTGGCTTGCATCCCACAGTGCTCTTCCCTTCTGGTAGATCCACTATGAGTCAGATTATGCTTTGGCATAATCGTTTGGGTTGTTTGTCTTTTTCTTCCTTGAGTTTCTTGTTTCCAAAGCTTTTTGAGTCTATTAATTTATCAAGTCTGGAGTGTGAAGGTTGTCAACTTGGAAAACATTGTAGACATTCCTTTAAAGCTAGTAATAAAATATGTTCATTTCCTTTTGATGTTATTCATTCTAATGTGTGGGGACCTTATCATGTTCTTTCTATATGTTATTATCAATATTTTCTCTTATTTATGGATGATTATTCTCGACATTCTTGGATTTACTTAATGAGATCCCGATATGAGGTACCATCCTTGGAAAGGCAATTTCATTAGATGGTGCTAACACAGTTTTGAATACAAATAAAGGTGTTCAAATCAGATAATGCTAGGGAATATTTTGAAAAACACATTGATTCGTATCTGTTAGAATATGGTGTTGTCCATCAGAGCAGTTGTTCCTACAACAGCAGAATGGTGTTGCAAAGAGGAAGAACAGACACATTGTTGAAATTGCAAGAAGCATGATGATCACATCTACAGTTCCAATTCGGTTTTGGGGTGATGCAGTTCTCACAGCTGTCTTTTTGATTAAGAGGGTGCCCTCCTGTATACTTGGATTCAACACCCCATTCAGTCTCCTTTTTCCTGAGGGGGAGATGTTCCATATTCCTCTCAAGGTGTTTGGGTGTGTTTGCTTTGCACATATTCTTGGTCCTCATCTTTCAAAACTTGATCCAAAGGCAAAGAAGTGTATCTTCCTTGGATATACAGAAAATCAAGAAGGGTACTGCTGCTATGATTTAGTCTCTAGGAGTCGGTATGTTACTATGGATGTCACATTTTTTGAGTCCACATCTTTCTTCTCTAAGAATCATTCTTAGGGGGAGTGTTTTGGGGAAGTGAATGAGCAGTCTATCCCTCTTCCAGATCCAGTTCCTGTGTCTGATCCTCCTATGTCACCTACCTTACCACCTCCCTTGTGTCTTGCTTCTTAGCGTTACTCACGACAGAGACTGCATAGGAAGGTTGATTCCACTGCAACAAAACTTACATCACTTCCTGTCGGTTCCTTGGAGACTCCAGATTCAGCTGACACAAGTTCGGGTATTCCTCTTGATCCCTTTACTGTTTCAGTTCCCATTGTTTCTACTAATCCCATTACAGATAATCTGGACCTTCCTATTGCTCTCAGAAAAGGGAAGAGAAAGTGTTTGCTCATTGTATTTCACAATATCTATCCTACAGTGGACTTTCTCCTTCCTACTGTGCTTTCCTTTCCTCTCTTGACTCTGTGTCTATACCCAAGGGTGTCAGTGAGGCTCTCTCCAAACCTAAGTGGAAGACAACTATGCAGAATGAGATGGAAGCCTTAATTAAGAATCAGATATGGGAGATTGTGGATCTACTAGAGGGCAAGGAAACTGTTGGTTGTAGATGGGTTTACACAGTCAAATATAAGGCAGATGAGAGTATAGAAAGGTATAAGGCCAGACTTGTTGCAAAAGGGTACACACAGACCTATGGTGTTGATTACTTAGAGACCTTTGCACCAGTTGCAAAGATGACTTCTATTTGGATACTTCTTTCTCTTGTTGCGACATACTCTTGGCCCCTGTTTCAACTTGATGTGAAGAATGCTTTTCTAAATGGAGATCTATAAGAGGAAGTGTATATGGATCTACTTGTTGGTTTCTATAGTGATGCTGAAAAGGGAAAGGTATGCAAACTTAAGAAGTCACTTTATGGTTTAAAGCAGTCTCCTAGAGCATGGTTTGACAGGTTCAAGAAGGCCTTGGTTGCTTTTGGCGACACTCAGACTCAATCTAACCATACCTTGTTTGTGAAGCAGAGGGGACCCTTGGTGTCAGTCCTAAATGTTTATGTTGATGATATTGTTGTCACAAGAAATTACCTAAGTGAGATTGATAGTTTGAAGAAGAATCTACACAGAGAATTTGAAATTAAGGATCTTGGAGAGCTTAGGTACTTATTAGGCATTGAAGTTGCAAGATCAAAACACGAAATTTTTATTTCTCAGAGGAACTATGTTTTGGATCTTCTACAAGAAACAAGGAAGCTTGGAACAAAGGCAATCAATACTCCTATTGATCAAAATCACAAAATTAATGCATCAAAAGATGAGCTGGTAAAAGACATTGGGAGATATCAGAGACTTGTGGAGCGGCTGCTATATTTGTGTATGACAAAACTAGACATCTCCTATGCAATGAGTGTGTAAGTCAATACATGCATGCTCTATGAGTCCAGCATTGGGAGACTATTGACAGGATTCTTGCTTATTTGAAGGGACACCCGGGCAGAGGCATATTGTTTGCTGATCATGGACAGTTGAAGCTAGAGGCTTATACAGATGCTGATTGGGCAGGATGCCTTGACGACAACAGATTTACTTCATGAGTTTACACCTGTGTTGGGGGTAATCTAGTCTTGTGGAAAAGTAAGAAACAGATAGTGGTGGCAAGATCAAGTGCAGAAGCTGAATATAGGGCCATGGCACATAGAGTTTCAGAATTTCTCTGGATCCATTTCTTGTTAGGAGAGATTGGTGTAAAGGCAGAAAAACCTATGATGTCGTATTGTGATAATCAGGAAGCAATTAACATTGCCCATAACCCAATTCAGCATGACCGGAAAAAGAACATTAAAGTAGATAAACACTTCATCAGAGAAAGGGTGACTTCTAGGGAAGTTTGTCTCCCACACATTTCTTCTGATTTGCAGCTTGCTGATGTTCTCACAAAAGGTGTTGCAAGGAACAAGCTGGAGCATGATCTATGCAAATTGGGAATGTATGACACTTACTCCCAACTTGAGGGGGAGTCTTAAGTTGGGCCAATTTCTAGTTATTGGGCCCAGTTGTTTATTTCTTATTTTTAAGTTGTTAAGTTAGGAAGTTATTGGGCTTTAGGCCCATTAGTTTATGTCTTTTAAGTTGTGACTATTCAGCTACTTAAGTAGCCGCCCTACTAAGGGCATTCTTGCAATCTCTTATTCTTTTAAGTTGAGTATATAATACAAAGAGGGGTTGGCGGCCAGAACTAATTCAATTCTAGTTGACATTCCACTCCTTTTCTTCTCTACTGCTGAAACTCTTCATCTTCTTCTTCTTTCTCTTCACAAGGAATTTATCTAAAACTGCAATCTGTGATTTCTACTAATCAAAGTATTAGAGAACAGGTTTTTGTTGGTTCTTTTCTTCCCAATCCCCCTCCCCCAATCTGTCAAATATAGTGTATATTTTCTATTTTAGTTTAGTGGAATTTCAGATGAGCCTTATAATTGGCCAATCTCAGAAATGGTGGGAGAAGGGACTTGAACCCAACATGAAGAAAATTACTTCCATAAAAGATCTTGTCATTTCATTATTGACCACTGGAGACAAAGTTTTTATTGTGGATTTTTTTCTCTCTCCAGGCTGTCTAGGATGCAAAGCTCTCCACCCAAATGTATGTTCTCTACCAAATTTTACTAGGGAACTTTTCTAACAAGAAAAGAACAAGTATTGTCATTTTTATTTGTTTTGTTTCATTTTTCTATTTTTTCAACAAATATGCCAATTTTCAGAGATAAAACCAAATATACAGTTCCTTTAGGTGAATTACAAGGGCAGAAATCAATGTATTATAGCCTTAACATACTTGTTCTTCCATTTTTCCATTTCTATAGAGGAGCCCATGGTTGGCTTTGCAATTTCAGTTGCATAAGTGCCACTATGAATTATTTTGTCCCTTCCATTTTATTTTCTCTTTAACTGTATATATTTCCGAAAAAGACCAAGGCTCTTTTTCCCCCCTCAACCAAAGTGAAGCCACTTTCCATTCTTTTTTTTGTTTTTTTGTTTTTGCATGTTCTCATTTGATTCCTATTCTCCAAGTAGAAGAGCAGAGCAAGCCCAGTGGTGGGCATATCAGTGGTGCTGTAGTGGTCCTTTCAATGATTTTATGGATGATTGAAGCCATTAAAATTAATAGATGTTCTTCAATGTGATCATTACTAGAAAGCTAACAGACAAGGGCAATTTTATCAGAAAATAAACCTTATTTATAATTTAAGTAAGTTTACAATTGTTTTTACTGAAGATTTGCCCAATTTACAAGGAAACAAAAGCTTTCAAGTACATAGGCCATCCAGTTTCTTTTTTCACTGCAGAAATTACAGCTTTTCCCAAAATAAGGTTGGTCTATTAGCCCCTGTTTTTCTCAAGGATTAAAATATCGCTACGATACACCCGATACGGGGCGTATTGTATCAGTATCGAACTGCACCGATACGGGATATGCTACGACTGTAGGTGTATCCTGCCATTCGTTCGTATCGGTCCAATACATCACCGTATTGGCGTGTATCGCACAATATCAGAAGATACACGCTGATACAGAAGTGTATCCATCATCGTTTCGATTAATGGCACAGCGTCCAACAATAAAAAAACGGGAGTGGCATGACTTAAACCCACGTCAGTCAACGCACGTGGCACGCCTAATGCCCAAGTGCGCTTTAACCACAAAGCCATTTCTTATTTCGTGTTAGTAAGTGTAATAAAATAATTTTAGTTAAACTTAATGTTTACATGCAAACAAAAACCAACATACATTTATTTTCAAAAACTTCAACTATAAATTAAAAAGAACACTATTCAAAATTAGTATTTTATAAATAAATGGAATAAATAATTCATAAAATCCATATATATATATCAAAAATGAATTTTAATTTTAAAAATTTATACAAATAAAATATCCATAATAGAATAATTATTTTAATACTTAAATTTTATAAATTTGCATATGGTATATATCTTAAATTTTTATAAATTATTAATTAATATTTTAATTTGCATTAAATAACAATGTATTTATTATTTACAAAAATAAAATTAATGTTTACAAAGTATTTGAAAATACAGTATAAATTGAATCTATCAAATCCATTAATCTACATTTTATATAAAAATAATTTTTAACTTCGAAATTTTATAAAAATAAAATATTAATAATAGAATAATTATTTTAGTAATTAAAATTTATGAATTTTCATATGATATGTATTTTCAAAATTTTAATAGATTTGATATATTTTAAATTAAGATTAGATATTTTTATAAATTATTAATTGATATTTTAATTTAAATTTTA
The DNA here is from genome assembly GCF_056320005.1 of Nelumbo lutea. Taxonomy (NCBI): domain Eukaryota; kingdom Viridiplantae; phylum Streptophyta; class Magnoliopsida; order Proteales; family Nelumbonaceae; genus Nelumbo; species Nelumbo lutea. The sequence goes on from NC_142691.1 coordinate 36,260,955, forward strand.
TAATAACATATTTATTATTTACAAAAATATAAATATTATTTATCAAACATTTAAGAATTAATTTTTAAGTTGAATTTTTTGTTAATGTTAAAAAATAAAAACAAAAAATAGAAAAAATGATATGATAATTCAAATATATTAGTTGCATATGCTTTATGCTTTACACTTTAATAGATAATAAAATAATATTGGCTTTTTGTATATATTAATTTGTAAAAATCTATATAATATTTTCCTTGGACTCTTGATTGATGCATTATTTATAAAATTGTATAATATATACATGTCCTACTATATTAATTATAATATATTTCTTCATATGTATATATATATATGTATGTATATATATATGTATGTATGTATATATCATTTAAATATACAATTCCTATGTATTTATATTTTATTTATAGTTGTTTTGACATTAAACTTACTGCTATTAATATATTTATGGAGTAAGTGTGCATTTTCTTAGCGTTTCCATATTTTTCTGTTCGTATCCATGCGCTTCCCAAGCATATCTGTATTTGTATCTGTATCCAAGTTGTCCGATACCAATACTTTAATCCTTGGTTTTACTGAAGCATCTGCCATTCCATTTGTTGTTCTTCTTACCATTCAAACTTTGTACTAACCTTTCTTGCAAGATGATCAATCTCCTTTAATCCAAATCTGTATTTCCAGGGTGCTGACTGTATATTGTTTGCCCAAGAAATCACCAAAAGGACATCTCCTTCCACTTCCAAATCTTTAACTTCTAGTTGTGAGGCTTTTCTTAAACCTTGTAGTAGGGCCATAATTTCATCTAGAACTAAGTCTCCAAAGCCTACTGGTCTTGAGAAGAGAGCCTTTACTTACTCCTTGATGGTTTCTAATAATTCCCCCTATGCCTGCCCTTCCCAGATTGCCAAAAGAGCTACCATCAAAATTTAACTTCAGCTTATTTACCTTTGGTGGTTTCTAATCCATCCTCACTATTTCTTTATGTATGTTTGTCTGTACCGCTTCAGTCCAATTCCATAATATATCATTTGCAGAAACATCTAGAAAGAGGTCCAATGTGCTGATCTAACTTTAATAGATTCAATCACTTCCTCATTGGATCTTATATTTTCATTGAAGATTCGATTATTTATTTCCTCCTAAATAGTCTAGAGCAAGGATGTCCTTGTTGTCTTCAACAAACATCTTCCCCTTTTTTCTATTGCCTCAAGAAGTTGGGGTTGAATAAACTAACCACATCTTGCAGGGGCTCCCATTTGCAACCAAAGAGAGAACATAAAAGGTACCAAATGCAAAACACAAAAGAGTAGGAGATTAGTAAATGAGGAAGGATCTCACCACAAGCCTTGCAAAGGATACATACATGAGGAGAGAGGCACTGCCCGAGTTAGTGAGTAGGTTGAAAATTGAATCACTTGAAAAAAGGCCATTTGGGGAAGGAAGTCAAATCCTGTCATCTAGAGACTTTTGGTCCAAAATACCTTTTCCAATAAAGAAAGTAGTAGGATAACTGAATCGTACTTATTATCCTCAAAAACCCCTTTTGAAGCCAAAATCCCAATTTAAACCAGATGTTGAAGGCACCTCAAATCTAGAAACAAGTTTTGGCCTGAGGTTTGATAAAGAAAAGAGTCCAAGGAATTCTATGTTAAGGGGGGTATCCCCAATCCCAATTTAAACCAGATGTTGAAGGCACCCCAAATCTAGAAGCAAGTTTTGCCCTGAGGTTTGATAAAGAAAAGAGTCCAAGGAATTCTGTGTTAAGGGGGGTATCCCCAATCCAAAGGTCCTTCCAAAATAAGACTCAATGTACACACCCCACATCATGTTAGACAATGTATGCCCTTAGCTCCAATCAGATTGATGTATTGGTGCATTTATTGTAAATGACTAATAATACATAATTGATTCATGTTATTTTGATATGTTTCTGTGTAATACCCTTAAACTAGACACTTATGAGACTCGTGTTAGTTTAGAATATTCACAGCCATTGGATAGATCTGGAGGGATTTATCCTGCCAAGGCTAACACTGGTGTGCCACCAAGTGGGTTGGAGTGGCTTGTCTCAGCTACCAGGGTGAGACCTGAGGTACATGCAGTGTGGGTTTGCTTGAAACCCTGAACCGGACCAAATTCCAGTATTGCCCTGGACCTTGGAAATAGATGGGAAAAACTGGAATGTTACACTTGACCCCTAGACTCCATTATGGTACTGCACTAGGTGTTGGATTGGGTTGTCTTTGTTATGCCAATTAGTGAGATCCTTACAAGGGGTCAAAACCTGGGTATGTTGGGGCAGTTCGAGAATTCACCTAGGTGGGTGATCATAGTGACAGGATCAGCCCCTTTGTCGGACAAAGTGAATGATCGGGAAATGCACTCTCTTTGATGGAAACCTAAACTGCCGGCAGTTGATTTCAAATTGTTGAGATCTGTTTTTGCAAAATATATTTATATAGAGATATACATATATATTATGGTTTCACAAAATGTTTGCAAAATGTTTTAATTCCTGGGATCCATGTGAGTAGAGAGTGCAGCACTGTACCTTGCAGCCGAGGGAGAGGTCCTCTCTTGTCGGGCAGTGTTGGATCATTATGGGCTGAGAGGTTAAGTGTAAGACCATTGAGGGTTATACCTGATGGGCTAATCTTGCATTTTCCCATAGTCCTTGGGCCTTCATAAGATGGCTGAACCCAAGCACCATTTAGTGTAAATGTTGGGCTCATTAAGAGCCCATGGTGATGGACTTAGGGGTTCACTGTGTCCTACAGTGAATTCGGCCAGGCCTTGTAACTAAGGTTGGGCTAAACCCTTGTGGTTGATGTGTAGATCAATGATAGGGTCCCATGCCATACAAAGAGAGCCAAGCTAGCCAGCATTAAAAGGAAGTGAGCCCAAAAGCTTAATGGGCCTAAAGCCCATTTCGAACTGGGTTAATTGGATTAATTATTTAGGGGCAAATCTGGATATGGATCAGCAGATGAGGATAAGAGGATAACTGTTATCCACTTAAAGGGTTCAGATCCAAATAGAGATTTGGATCAAGGAACTTCTAATTTGATTAGGAGTTGCTGATCTTGATTTGTAGATAAGATAAGGGATTATCATTATCACTTAAAGAGTTCTGATCCAAATAAAGATTTGGATCGAGAAACTCATAATCAAATTAGGAGATTATCTCTTTAAGGGTTAGCAGGGTGGACCTAAAAAGGGTTACACAGTTTGACTGTTTCTGCCTCCAGTTTTCTCACTCAGCTCTTGCCGCCTTACCCTATTCGATCTCCATTTCTTGGAACTGATCAAGATTTGATCTTGATATTGTTTTTTACTAGAAGAAACAATTCTGAAGTTGTGCTCATTACCCCATTCGATTCTTGCTGAAGAATCAGAGGTTCTTGGTGAAGAACTACCTACTGATCCTGCCTCATCCTAAGTTGTGTCATCTTCAATGGAGGGAGGATTTAGTACTCTCTTTGGGCGTGAACACCACCAAGTTCCCAATACCTAGTCCTCCTTGTTCATTTGATTTACATACTTGCTCCCATTTGACCAAACAAGCTTTCTTTCCATCTCCTGGTTCCCACAATAAATCCCTCATCATTTTTTCTAGTTGTCTTGCTATTTTCACTTTGATCCTAAAGGTCAAAAAAAAGTTGTTGGATAAGGTGGCTAGGGTAGACTTTATCAAAGTAACTCTCCCTCCCATAGAGATATAGATCCTTTTCCACATTGCTAACTTCCTAGTGAATCTTTCCACTATTGGTTTCTAGAAGCTATATGCTCCCGGTTACCCCCTACGGGATACCTAGATGCTCCAAGGGCCAATTTTTCTCCTCACAATCCAGGTGGTTTTGCCCACAAGAGGATATCTTATAGCTATCATTAAGACCAACCACATGACTCTTTCCCCAATTTACTTTTAACTTTGAGATCCTTTGGAGACTATCAATTAAGGCTTTTAAATTCCTTAGGCTGGTCTCAGTACAATCTTCACAAAAGATGATTATGTCATCTGCAAACTGCATGTGAGTCACCACCACCTAATTTCTACCAATCCTCCACCTTTTGAACTGGTTTTCTAGATCATCTTTAATTATCATCTACTTAGGACCTCAACAACAATAGTGAACAAGGGGGAAATGGGGTCTCCTTGCCTTAGACCTCATTGAGTTGGGAAAAAATCCCTAGCCACTCCATTGATTAGAACCTAGAAATTAGCCAAACTAATATAACCTTTGATCCACTTCCTCCATTTCTCACACATACCGATTTTTCCAACAAATCCAAGAGGAAGGACTAATCCACCAAATCTAGTTTGCAATTTAGTCCTACCCCTCCTTGCTTTTGATTTTTTGCTACACTCATTAGCCACTAGGATTTGGTCATTTATTTGTCTCCATTCTACAAAAGCTCCTTGATTTTGGGAAATTACTAGATGTAGAATAGTTTTAAACCTCTATGCCAGGACTTTGGTAATGATATTGTAGAGACTACTACCCAAAAGGCTTATAGGCCTAAAGTCCTTCAGAGCCTTGGCCTCCTTTTTAGGCATTAAGGCTAGGAAAGTTGCATTCCTGATGAGATTTCTCAACAATGTTGATACAAGGTCATTGAAAAACCATCAGGTCTTGGTACTTTAGATCTTTCCATTGAGAAAATTACATCATGAACCTCCTCATAAATCTTTCCATTGAAAAACTGCATCATGACTTCCCAACAGACAAGTTCATTTTGGTGTCTTCAAAGTCTCTTCTATTGGAAAACTAATGGAAGGGAGTCATGTGCACCCTTTCTCAAAACATTAAAGGAGGTTTTTGTTAGAGTTAAGACATAGGGGAGGTTTATAGGATTGCTAGAAAAACTAAGGGAGGTTTTATAATTTCCCTTTTATTTCTCATTGGAAATACATTCTTGATATTAGGGGTGCGAGGGAGGCTTTCTTGTTCCAAAACTTCTAATGTACAAAACACAATTTCTAATTTTAGAGATAATATTTAAAGCATCCTAAACACATAAATTTAAGATGTGACATGCACATCTAATATGAAATAATTTATCATTTAAACATGGTTTTAATTGGGATTCTAAAATATTTATTGTTGAATCATTATTACTAGCATTATCAAAACTAATAGAAAAAAATTATTTTCAATTCTATAATTATGTAAAGTATTTAAAATACTTGCAACAATTGTTGGGCCATAAATGTAACTTATATTATATTTTGAGGTCCAAATATCATAAAGTACTTGCAACTCTAGATGTAAGATTTGATAAAATTGAAATTAAATTTTGTTTATATTAATAAAAATAAATAAAACATCTGATCTAATAGTATTTCTAGAAACATTTTTAAATTGTGGATTTAAAGAATGTCGTAAAAAACTTTCAAGCTTAGTATCTTCAGCTAATAAAAATGGTTGTTCAGCATGTACGATATACTTTGCTAACTCTTGCCTCTTTTTTTTTTTTTGAAAATATTTAACGACTCTTAATGGAAGAGCATATGCTTGTGACCTCATTTTTTCTTGAGAATAATATTTAATGACCCACACCCAATTTGTGCTTGTGATGTTTCTTTCCCTTCTTCTTCACTTTTCTCATGGGAGAACATGTATGACCAAGTGGCTAGTACCACCCTTGCTACTATATAGTCACTCCTACATTTACGGCAAATGGCTCTTTTTCCTTTCCCCTCAACTTCTTCTACTAAATATTTTCCAAATCAGACTAGCCAACTTACTTCCCTTCTTTTTCTTTCTTCTAGTAGCAGTACAAGGGGTGGGAACTCCAATAGCATTAGTAGCATCCATACCAGTGTTGACACTTTCATACTACGACTGAACATCATCGACATTGAACATGTTAGGGAATTGGTTTCAGGAGGAGTTGGCCATTTTTTTTAATTCTAAAAAATAAAAATTAATTTAATTGCAACTTACCCAAATTTCTGGTTTGGAATCTCAACTTGATTTCAAATGTTGAAGCCTCCATGCCTCCCAAATTGCTAAACTTGAGATACTTGAGCAAGCCTTCTTGTTGAAATTTGAATAAAGTTAAGAATTGGAGAGTAGAGATAGAGTGTGAGAGTGTGTATAAGAGAGTATGAGAATTGGTGTGATGAGAATGGTGGAGGATAGGGGTATTTATAGGAATTAAAAATAATTTAATTACAAAAAATACCCTAAAAATTAGTCATTTTTAGTTGTTGGGAAGGGTATTTTGGTCATTATAATGCCATTAATCACTTTACTCAATGCCCCCCTAAACTGGTTATATAACTGTTAGGGGGAATTGTTGTCATTTTTTCTCTCCCCAAAGCCAAAATACATAAATACCCCCTTATATAGCTGTTAGGGGGGAGGGGTATTTCTATAACCCCCCCCTGGCCCAAAAAAAAGCAAAAACTAGCTGTTGGGGGGGGGGTCCCTAACATGGACTTGGACTTGTAGATGCTTGCCTCGAGGGGCTTGATTGGGGGTTCGGGGGTGGATCCCTTATTCCAATCACTAGGTTCAAAAAAGAACAAAAAGCAGGTCACCACATGGATAAGAGACAAAAGCAGGCCAAAAAGCTGGTTGGGAGGAATATAGAGGGAGAAGAAGATCTCGCAAAAATTCTTCAAGGTTTAGAAAGATACGGAACCACTTCCCATGACTCCCAAAACGTAAATCGAAAACTCCATTAAACATGCTAAACAAGGCTCAACATCAAATCTGGAATTTCTACAAATTTTCACATAAAGAAACCATAACAAATCATAGAAGCTTCAAACAGCTGCAAGATTTCATACCAAAAAACTTATAAAATCAGGAGAAAACAAACCAAAAGATTTAGAGACTTTCATCGTCACCTGTACAGACTACTGATGTCATCTGGCAGTAGTCTGACATTGGCAGGTCATCCTTCAGGAGAAGATCAGTAGAAGATCTTCCCAAGAGCCTCTAGCCACTCTGATACCAAGCTGTCAACCTTAGGGTTTGTTGATAGAGTGAAGGAGAAGAAGAGAAGAGATAAGAGTCTTACAAATGAAGTGTGTATGTTACTGTTCACACACTCAAACTTGGTATTTATGTTATGAGGAAAAATTACAAAAAAAAAAAAAACGTTGCTTGGGTGCCCAAATACAAAAGGATAAGAAAAGACCATAACATCTTTGAGTAATCACTCTCAACATAAGGAAAGGCTAATAGACTACAAAGATGAGTTGAGAAGCTTTGTTGTTGATGCAGATGGCAATGAAGGGGGTCCACCACTGGTTACCTTCCTGTATTATCTTTCTTTTTTTTATTGTAAAATTTTTATTTTACTACCGAAAAACAAAATCATCGAAGTACAAAAACAAATTCCTTTAATACCTGAGAAGAATTCTACCACATAAAATTAACCCTATTTGTTGTTTCATGACTTTCACATCAAAGAAAATTGGTTCGCATATATTATTAAGCTCTTCACATAACCCCAATATATTAGACTTCAATTGTCTTATCTCCCTACTCTAGAGTAAAAAATGACTGAAACAACTAATAAATACAAATAACATTACTACTCTTAGAGTACATTTCACATGATCCAATATCTGCTTCGCAGTAGTACTAAGAACATCCAACTGCTATAGGTTTTTGGTTCCATAGGATTCCACAAGTTTTAATTTACACATCTTGTACCTAATCAGCATAAGCAGAGCTTCCAGGTTCTGGTTTCTCAGTCAAATATTAGCTCTTCTTTTCCTTTTTCCATAATCACTTCCTTTTAACTTGATAAAAGTTATTTGAATAGGTAAAAAATCAGAAAACAGCAGGGCCATGGACTTAAAATCCATTTCCAATCACAAGTTCCACTCAAATAATCACAAGGACAAACACAAGAACCTGGTATCCTATACTCACAAATGTTAGGTAACCAAAAGTAACATCAAATTCACTATTTCAACATGTAAACACCACTCACTAGTCTGTTCAAGTGGAGTTGTGTATTCCAAAGACTCGTAAACAACACCATTAATGATCATAGGTCATATAACTGATTGTAGAATTTATTGAACAACAGTCGTGCAAATCACTGACTGCATATTCACCTATTTCTAGTCACACAGCATTTTTTCACATTTCCTGCTTGACCCTTCTTTATATTTGAAAGGGTATTTAATATATTAGCCTATCATCACATCACTAAGTGATAATAAGAAAAACACATGGAGAAATAGTGAGAAACAACCAGATTAATAAAACCAGATCACTAAATCACACATCAATATCCCAAAAGTCTGAAAGAAAAGAACATGGAGTAAATGGTCAATGAACGAATCACTATTTCTTCTCCGATACCATGAACATGCTGATCATAAAAGAAAGGAGAAAGAAGGGAGAAGTGATCACATTTAGAGAGAAAGAACTGCTTGATGAAGAGAGGAAATAAGTGATCACATGGAGTAGATGGTCCATGAACGAATCACTATTTCTTCTCCGATAGCATGAACATGCTGATCATAAAAGAAAGGAGAAAGAAGGGAGAAGTGACCACATTTAGAGAGAAAGAACTGCTTGATGAAGAGAGGAAATTAGTAAATTCTCCCAATCAACTAGGCTCCCATACAAATTATTACTTCATTATGGCAGAAAAAGCATCTATTAAGTATAAAACTGAAATGGAAACATGTTCCCTGTCTAACTGTTGAACCCCAGGACAGATAATAGAGAGAAATTAATGGTACATTGGAGTCTGGATCACCTGCCAACAAAACACATTCTAACCCTCTACCAACTTGATCTCACACCACACATCTCATTCATGGTGGCTCCAACTTTTGTGGTGGGTCCCAATCTCTTGGTGAGATGTGTGGTGTTAGATCAAGTTGGTAGAGGGCTGGAGCGTGTTTTGTTGACAGAATATCCCAACTCGGTACATTGGCCTATACTCCCAACAAGTTTTTGAGACAGAATCTTAGATTTCCAACCAAATTGGTCAGCCTTACAACTCTGCAGGGTGCTAGATATCCAACTAATCACAATCAGGAGAACCTACTTAGAAAGACAGTTTAAGACCCTGTGAAGGAGGGACGGAATCTCTACTGAAGCTGAACACTCTCCAGTAGGACTGAGCTGTCCATGGTTTGCATCAGTGTTTTAAAACGCAAGGGGCAAAAAAGCACAAAGGGCATTTTGTGCCCAAGATGCAAGGCACAAGGGGAGGCATGCACCTTTTTGAAGCAAGACACAATTTAAAATAATAATAAAAAATGCAAAATAATGTAAAAAATCAAAATAAAATAAGAAAAATTAAAACAATATTAATTAAAAATAGAAGTTTTAATTTTAAACTAAATATTTTACAAATATTATTATCTCAGATTAAAATACAGAACCATAACATATAAAACATATTCAAAGTGAAAATGCAAACAACAAAATCAAATATATCATGTAAAACATATTCAAGTTTGTCGAATTTACAGCTTCTTTATTTCTTCGTGAATTGCACTATTTCAAATAGGTAATATGATGCTAAACATATTTTATTCCTAATTTTACGAGGCGACCCAGCCACTGTGCTTCAGAAAACAAAAAAGCACAAGAATTAACAAAGGCGCAAGCCTGAGATGAGGTGCAAAGTGCACCAGGCACACTAGGTGTGCGCCTTTTCAAAGGGGCTCGCCTGTTCACCTAGGTGTGCCTTTTAGATCACTGGTTTGCCTCTCTTTCACTGCTGAAGGCTGCATGGATCATTTCACTCAAAATTACACCCATTAACCTTCTGTGTATTCCAAATATTTCACAGTTGCAAGTAAAATAGGAGAATTGATGAGGTGCACCAGCACTAGGATCTGTCAATGTAGGATAATGTTGGATCAGCTATCTGATTGAAGTATTTTCACTTGGAACATCCAGCTGTTTCTAGAGGTTATCATCATCTTCAACCGGTGAGAGATAGAATAGATGGGGTTGCTCTTTCCCATAAGATTCACAACTTTGTTACCTTGTAACAATTTTCTTCTCTTATTTTTATAAAATGATATTCAAGGATGATTAAATATTTGAATGCTTCTTTAGTTCTATGAGTTAATTGGATTTCTTGGTCATTTGAAGTCAATGTTTCAGTTGCATTCTCAAACAAGAACTTGAATTCATTATAATTCTATGAACTGTGGACAGAAAAACTTGTCCCTAGGGCCACAGGACCTGTAAAGCCCTCTGGGTCTCCATAACTTGCCACCGATCTCATAAGTAAGATCTGTACCACCATATAATTGGTTCTGCCAAGATGTACCGAGTTGAAAATCAGCTTAAGATTTGGTTAGAATTTCATAAATTCATGCTTATTTTTGGCATGGACCCTCTATTAAATGAGGCCCATCAGATGGTAAGCTTTCATCCTCTGAGTACATGTTGGCAATTCTTGATGTTTAACAGACTTCAGTTCCTCAACTATGAGTCTTGTCTCCCAACCCAAGACAACACCACCCCTTATGAACTACCCTCTCTTATATCTTGTTTCATGTACATTACGGTTGCAGGTGTGGACAGTCAAACTGAGAAGGATGCCAGCGCCAATGGTGATAATGTCAATGCAAGAATGCAGTCAAAGACAAACTGACTCCAATTTAGAGATTTTGATGTCACAAATGCATGACATCTCCTTCATGCTTGGGATCAACCTTTCAAATGTATAAAAAGGTTGATGGTTTTGATTCAGTTTTGTGCGATTAAACTCGGTTATCTATTTTTAACAGTTCTTATGCAATTTATACAGTCATCTATAAAGGCATCACCATCTGTGATTGAATGGCAATACAAGGTATTTCCCTGGTTCCACTGTTACTGATTTCTGCATCATGTTAGAAAATATGGTAAGAATCAGGAAAGGTAGGCAGTAGGCAGTAGGCCTGTCCTAGGCCGGTCTTTTTCGTTTTGCGGGAGATGGGAGCCTGAGTTAGTGTTGTGGTTTGGCAGAGGCTACTAGCGTATACACCTTGTATACCTTTTTTTTTTCTGTTTTTTCAATAAAGCATGCCTTACAATTTTCAAAAAAAAAAAAGTTTATATACCCCTTCTGGACAGTGAAGTACTATTGATGATTTCCAAATGATCAAAGATTCTGTAGAATTCCAGAGTGGGACTACTCGAAGTGTCATTTTGTGCTGTTAAAGTAGATGATGGTTGTTAGAAATTTTGATAGTGGGAATGGCAGGCCCACCGTCATGTATGAACCTCCTGGATAGTGAATCGTTATCTAATGTTTCTACAGAGAATTGAATTTCGGAACTTTAGTGATACAGGGCAATCAGGGTAGGAAACAGTTGTGCAACCAAGAACAATGCTAGCCATACTGAATGCCGTCTACACCGTATATCTGGTAAATCATGTACATTGTCGTTTTAATTTTTCAAGACTAGCCCTAACAATGTAGTTGCTCCATGAACCATGATGATGTTTAAAGCACCTGCATTCAACATCGATTGTTTCAACATTCGAAAGCCTAACTGTATTTTGAGCCTCTGTTCTCTGTCTGAATTCGTGTTTTTTTTTCTTTTTTTTTTTTTTTTTTTTGTAAGAAGAATTTGTGGTTCTAGACCTCGTTTAGATGCATTATGAATCTGTCTTTTCTAACATATTTTACTTCTTATCTGAGCTATAATTTTATGCTTCTTAAAACTTTGGTTATGTTTGCATAACCCCTTGCTTTTGTGTTTTAAGGAGCACAAAAGAATGATGCGTCGTGCTTTTACGGTCGTAAACGTTGTTTTCAATACAAGCTTTTGAAATTAAAAGCATTAATAAGTTTTTTGTTACACCTTGTTGCTTTACCATATGTCACATGATAAATTCTACATGTCAACTTGTTATTTGATGAAATTTATAATATAAAATGTTACATGTGAAGATGTTTTGAAAATAAAACAATGGAAATCAGCTCTAAATACGTTGTTGAACAAATATACATTCAAATATCAAAGACAAATGGTACCTTCCATCTCTCTAACTTGCAAATTTTGATCTCACCGGAGTCTGGTTTCTTAGACGGGTCTCCACTTGACTCAAAGGCTCTAAGGAGATGGAAAACGGATTGAAAATGAGCACTTGACCAATTGGTGACTCTATAAATCTTGAGGCAATCAAAAGGTCCACCCATAAATGACCTTGAAGCCTCTAAACGTTTCAATTCTCTAACAGCCCAATGAATGCAATAACATGACCAAACTACGTGAGAATGTGATTAGTCTTACAATCTCCCACTTGGTCGTTGTTATTTTATGAGAAAGTTTTTATAGGGCCAAAGCAAGGGAGTCAATAATCTTGGTTTTAATGACTGCATTAAATACTTGAGCATGAAAGGACCCTTGCTAATTTAATGCAAGCAAATCCATTTTCATATCAAAATATTTACTAAATCACCATCCCCAAGTCACAAGGTACAAACTGGGTATAATAGAATGAGCTCACAACAAACCATAATGGTATATGTTATCTTCAGGATGATGAAGGACAATTAGTAGTGATCAACTACCTGAATCAAATGTGCACATATAATATCTGAAATACGATGAAGTTACAAATTGGCAAAACAAGCTCTCACTAGTTAAATAGATTCATTTACATCATAGACTCCCATATCACTAATATGTTGTTTGAATATGTTAATAGGAAGTTCTTTAGTCATAGGATCTGCTAAATTGTTTTCTGAGGCAACATAAGATATAGTTATTGATCCATCATACATCTTTTCACGAACAAAATGATATTGGATGTTGATATGTTAGCTCTTGAGTGATGTCGTGTGCCTTTTGAAAGTGCAATTGTAGCGTATTTATCACAATAAAACTGTAAGGGTCTGAATACAGAGTCAATGATGAGCAATTCTCTCAAAAGGCTTCTCAACAAGATGGCATGCCTTATAGTCTCACAACAGGAGATGTATTCTGCCTCCATGGTAGATAGAGCCATGCATGTTTGCTTTTGACTCTTCCAGCCGTCATGAAAACATACCCAGAAGTAGATTTTTCTAGAATCTGAACATCCCTTGTAATTAGAGTCAGCATATCCAATCACCTCCAGATTTTCAACTTGGCCATATACAAGCATATAGTGCTTAGTTCGTTTAAGGTATCTTATTACCTTTTTAGCTATTTTCCAATGTTTCCATATTGGATTGCTTTGATATCTTCCCAGTATTCCTACTACAAAACTCAAGTAAAGTCTAGTGCAAATCATGGCATACATTAGGCTCCCAACTACATATGCATAAGGGATGTTGATCTTTTACCGCTCCATATCATTCTTAGGGCAATGATCAAAATTTAAAATATCCCCTTTGACAAATGGAGACTCTCCAGAAGAACAAGAGTCCATGCCAAATTTCTTCAACATCTTTTTTATGTAGGATTCTTGTGAAAGGCCTAGAAGTCTCAATTTTCTATTTCGATATATTTTAATTGCCAAAACATAGGATACTTCACCAAGATCTTTCATGTCAAATGAGGTAGATAAAAATTGCTTAGTTTCCAACAACATTGTCTTATCATTTCCTACTAAAAGAATGTTATCAACATATAAAATCAAAAATGCAATTCTACTCCCACTGACCTTCACATAGATACAATTATCTAAGATGTTCTCTTTGATGTACCACTGTCTCGAATCTTGTTTAAGTCCATAAATGGACATTTTTAATCTGCCGAAACTACAAAAGTCATAAAAATGAAAAGAACTACCTTCTAAATTGTGATCTATTGGTCAGGTCAAACGGTTCAATGGTTTAACTAGTGGAGTTACTAGGTTGTTGATTGAGTCAACATTTTTTACAAGTAAAGGCCATGGCTTCAAAACTTGGTTGACGATTGAATAGTTTGACCAACCAATCAACCAAGAGTCAAAAAAATATTGATCAACGTACTTGTAACTCTACAGGCCATATTAATGCATAATTGAGTTTTATCAAAAGAAAAAAAAAATAAGTAAAATCTTGATAAGATTTGTTATATTATAGTCATATTAGAAAAAGTGGTTCAATTAATATCTATATGCGACCTTAATATAGATAGTTATAGGTTGGGTTATAATTAGGGGTGGCCATGAGCTGAGCTCCTTACGAGCTATTCGAGCTCAACTCAACTTGGTTTAAACTGAGCTCGAGCCTGATAAATAGGCTCATTTGCTAGTCGAGTCGAGCTCGAGCCTAGTAAAGCTTGGCTCGTGAGGCTCGCAAGCCTAATCGAGCCTAGTATAATAAATAAATATTTTTTATTATATACATACATGTACATATAAATATAATAAATAATTTGTATTATATATATAATAATATTTCTATTTTTTATGTATAGTAAAAAAAATTTATAATTCTTAATTTTTTGTATGTAAAATAAAAAAATATTTTTATATGTATATTTTTATTTTTTTCAGAAAAATCTTGGCTTGTGATTGAGCTTGAACCGAACCAAGCTCGAACTTGCGAGCTTTTGAACCAAGACGAGCTCGAGCTCAGGTCTCTAGCTCAAATTGAGCTTGAGCCTAACACTATTTCTGCGAGTAGAGCTCGAATAGCTAAGTATTTGGCTCGGCTCGGCTCGAATCCACCCCTAATTATAATAAAATGGACTAGATGTATCCTATTTATTCATACATTTGGATCTAAACTTAATTTGTTAAGGCAGTAAGACTTGGAGCTTTTAAAATGGATCAAATTTAATATAATTTGAAATCAAATCTGGTTCATTTATGTTAGATTCATATATTCGTTTAGCCATAGAATTACATTGCATTAGGGATTTATAAACTTATTTTTTTCCTTATATAGTATATATTTTTTATATTGTATTATAATTTTATGCCAATTTTATTAGATCTATTGATAGGTAATCCTTACTTACCCCCACCTAACAAGTTTTAACTTCACCATACATTTGGGAACAATGGCACAATGTGGGAATTGATGCTAATACAAGGGAGAGGTATGGTGTCAAAGTGGGGGGTTTTGGAAGTTTTAAATTGTTGTGGGCGTAAGGTAAAGTTAAAATTTGTTAATTGGGTTTCAGCCATATTTTCCCTTTATTGATATTTTAGAGTCCATTTGGTTTGCAATTGAAATCTGAATAGAAATAGTCTAGGCCTATAACTTATTTGGTTCAAACAAGAATTAAAATTGGAATTGGAATCAGCTAGAATGGGATCTAGTTCTCAAAGAATGGGAAAAAAATAGCCATTCCTTAAAATAAAGGAATGTCATTCTGCCATGCACGAATGGAAATGATATTCCGGTTCTGTCCAACCAATTAACAGTTGGAATCCGAATGACCATTCAGATTCTAATTCCAAACCCTATTCCTACGAACCAAACAGACCCTTAATTGAACCCGAAATCCTGATATATAAATAAATAAAATTCAAATCTGTATCAAAATATATTATCAACTTATATTTCTTGAATTTCGAATTCAGATCACTCATCATATTTCTGGGTTCGATTCGAATGCAACCCATCTGAATTCGATCATTTACCTTCTCAGTTCTGATGATAAGGGTTTCTCTGTTGGTAACTAGTGGAAGTTTCACCCATTTTCAGTATTCCTCTTTTTTCCATGGAAAGATAATGACATTATTATATGGTTATTCTTAGTTTCAATCAAATTAATGATCAACCACAGCCATGTTATACATGAGACATTCAACAGCCATTCTTTTGTCTCGTAGTGCCATGCATTTGATCACCCACGTTCCCTGCTGGTTCATTATTATTGTTCACAGCTCTGTCTGAAAACCACAAGAAGCCTATCTGATGAATCTCTCACTAAAAACAGACACGTGTGGAGCCCACCCCCATTCCTTAAGATGCTTGGTTCCTTTTGCACAGTTCACTTGCATGGGGTGCATGAATATTGGAAAGAGAGAGACGTACGAGGGAGTGGGTATTTCATGTGCTCATAAAGAGGGAGCATGTGATCTGCTCATTTCATTATTAATATTATAATCTCTTTACCTATCTTTTCAGGAAATTTGTGCCATCTCCTTTTGTTCTTCACATATTTCATTATCATATCATGTACTTCAGTTTCATGCAATAAAAGAAAAAAAAATAAGGAATACCCAAAAAAATTCTTTTTTGGTACTTTATGATTAACTAAAATACCCTTAATATTCCAAAACAAAAGAAAACAGTTAAGATTAATACAATTTAACACAACAAAGATTATTTAAAAAGAAGAGAAATTACTTTGTTGAAGGAAAAATGAATTGCCACAGATGTTTTCTGATATTGTAAACTGAAATTCCATCTTAATAATAATCTTTTAAAAGGTTCCAAGTTCATCACCAAAAGAATCTTCCACAGACAATAAAATAAGGTCATGATTTGGGCAGTCTTATTTTTTGTTCAGTCTCACAAGTAAAAGGACAAATAACTTCTCTTGTAACACTAAATTTTATCATAATGAAGTGGCATAGCTTCTGCCCTCTCAAGGGAACAGGCCCTTCTACAAAAAAATGGGGTTGTGCCCAAATCATCACTCTATAATGTGTAACTGTGACAACATTTATTAATATGATACATAACTTGAAAAGGATTGCTGTGACAAGTGTAGATGGCAGAAGGGCTTGGACCCTTTCTGTGTGCCTCTCATGTTTTCTGTGGGTCTCAAATTTTTTATATAATTTACTGTTTATTAATTTCATTACATTTTTTTATAGATAAAGAAACTATATTATAACACAGTAAATTGTCCACTACCAAATGTGCAAATTGATTAACATAGTAGGTTTTTGGCATCGATGTTGTTGCTTTATAGATGTTTTTTAAGGATATGGTGCTGTATGTATGAGGGTTTGTTACACTGTTTTCTCAGAAAATGGCTCTGCTTTTTGTTTGGCATTGTCTGTCACATAGGCTGTTTTTCGAGAAAACAGTACTGGTTTTGTTTGTCTCTACTCCTATATAATCGTTTGCAGCATTGGTCTACATTATCCAATGCCCATGATGATGCCACACCATTGCACCGCTGGTTGTAAAAGACTGTTTTTTTTGAGAAAACATTGAATTTGGCATTTCATACCACACTTCCGGATTTCTAGCACGTGGTCTAGAGCAACGTTTTTATTTTTCTAGAAAAACGATGCCAAATAAGAGGCCATTTTCTGAATCACCGCCTTTTCTAACGTGGCACCAATGTGATGCTATTTTCACAAAAAACAGCATCAATGCCAAACACCGCCATATCAATTAATCCATACGGGCTTCCTAAGATCCATTGCGTTGATTTTCTTTTGAATTCATACATTTTATGATACATATGCAAAGTTTTTATCAAAATCCACCAAACCTTATCAAGTCCCATGGCACATTTGAATTACACCGAAGTATACTAGAGGTTTCACTTATGGACCAAGCATCATGCCTATGTGAAAAAATCCGAATCTTATGGTTTTTGTTGAGGGAGTTTAACGCTTTCCATGTTTTCATAAGTGTTTCACTTTCCATTTCCTTAAACCACCTTTATGAATTTATTAACACCCTACCTTGTTACCTCTTTTCTTTTTAGCATTGTAAATGGATCGGAATATGATGGAGCAAATTCGAATTCAATCCGATTATTGGATTTGAATTCAAATCTTAAGGGATTAATATTGGATTCAGACTTCAATTTTTTAAAATACAAAAAAAAAAATTAAAAGTTAATTATTTTTAACTTTACAAAATTTAATTGGATTTGAAGACCTAAATTTTGAATTTAAATCTTAACAGATTTGGATCGGAATCAGATTTAATCTAACTCCGCTTTAGATTTTAAAAACACACAAAAATATCATTTACTTTTCAACTTTCTGAAATCTAATTGAATTTGAAGACCTCACATTTGAATTCAAATCCTAACATACTTGGATTGAATTTGGATTTAATCCAACTCCGCTTTAATTTTTCTTTTTAAATATACAAAAAAAAAGTTTTTCATCAATGATTGACTTTTTTATTTCCTTAAAGTGCCCTTCTGAATTTGTTAATGCCCCACTTTGTTATCTCTTATCTCTTAAGGTAATAAATGGATTGGATGTAGATCGGGTCCAGCAAAATCTGAATTGATCCTATTATTAGATTCGTCTTGGCTACGTTTGGCTATGTTTGCTTGTGGTGTAAATCAGTATCGATGTAAAATTCCACCGCCTATTTGTTTTTGTCAACGTTTGTTTGTGGTGTAAATCAATATCAATGTAAAACTCCACTTCCATTTCAGATTTATCAGCGTTTGGATGGAGTTGAGTTTTACATCTTAAATCAATGTAAAGCTCCATTTGGAGTAAAGTTTTACATTAACAATCATGTTTTTTAAAGCACAACAGTTCATAACTTTTAAACCATTGGTGTTGAACTACATCGATGGAGTTTTACATCACAAACAAATGCAACCATTGGATTTGAAGACCTATAATTCAAATTCAAATCCTAACTAGTTGAGATTGGATTTACTTCAATTTTTAAAATACAAAAAAAAGCTAATTACTTTTCAACTTTTATATGTGATAAATTAATGCAAATGTAACATATTAAATTTATTATATATATAAATTCATATGTCTATCTACTATATAAATTCATATATATTATAATATATACAAATATATTTTTATATAATTTTAAACATAACTATATAAATTTTATATATTAATATAATCAGATTCACATTTTAATCGGATTGGATGGAGTCAAATCCAAAATTGATCCAATTACATAAATACAACATCCAAATCCAAGATAAATGGATGATGGATTGGGCTATGCATCTAAATTTCTGTAAATCAATTAGATTTGAAGAACTTGCATTCGAATTGGATTCAAGTTTATCCAAGTCCACTTCAATTTTTAAAATACAAAAAAAAAAATTAAATTAATGACTTTTCAACTTTCTGAAATCTGACTGGATTGGAATAACTCAAATTTGATTGAAATTAGAATTCAACTACATTTTGAACTTTAACAATTTGTGATTGATTATTGATTGAGTGCTTAATAATCAATCTACTAATCTTTTCCATGTTTTCTTTTAATGAAGAAAAAATAAATTTGTTTAATTTTTTTACATGACAAGTTGGTCAAACTTAGAATGCATACAATATTTATATGTTTTTAACGCTATATACACATGCAAAGCACATGCCCTCCCGCTAGTTTAACAAAAAACAACAGAATGGATCTTGGCAATTAAAGATCGAATGGTGCTTAAAAGGTGTAAGCATCGCCAAGAACCACAACATTTGTCCCATGGTTATTTTTAGCTTTAGTAAGGCCTTAAAAATGGCAAAAAGTTCAGTTGTTCACGACGAAAAACTGATTCATCATTGGGAACATGTAGTCCACTTATCACCAAAGAAATCAATAAGTTGGGCAAGCACCAAATAGAACCATAAGAAATTTGAGAAAGTGAGAATTCCTTTTTGGAAAGTTATTTACTTGCATAAATGCACACACTCCGGTAACTATTTCCCAAGTAACACTTACTCGGGTAAGTACATTCTTTTATTTCCTAGGTAAATAAGACAATGACCGTTTTAGCCATAAAAACCATTATTAAAAGGGGCAACTTTGTCCCATTCAAGTATTGACAACTTTACCCACTTGAGAGATGGGTATCACTTTTCTCCTAGGTAAGTGATACCTAGGGCTGTTCACAGGTCGGGTTGGGTCGGTTTATTGAGATTTTTCCAACCGACCTGACCTGGTTAGATTACCTAAAAACCGAAACCGACCCTATGTTAAGCAAAACCGACCTGGTCGGTTTGAGTTGGGTTGGGTCAGTTTCGTCTCTAAGTTCAACCATGCTTGAGAGTCAAATTGTATTAGAGATTGTACTTGAGTTGAGAGGTTAAGGGGGCGGACCAAGTTAGAATAGATGTTATCAAGAAAATAGAAAGTCAAACTGTATTAGAGAAAGAAGACTGAAATTTGTATATTTCAAGAAACCTTCTAATCTAAGTAAAAAAGGACACCTAATTATAATTGTAATTGGTTACCTATTTGGTGTAAAAGACCATAGAAACTAGGATCCTTTGATTCTTTTCTTTAAAATTTTCCAAAAAAATTCATTGTCTAGTTGTCTTACAATATTTGCCATTAATTTCATTCCTAACTAGAAGACTAGAAATTAAGTTAGGTTGTAATTAGGATAGAGACAACTTAGTTAAGTAGGAACTAAGTAGGTTGTAAATACTAACTAGGAACTAAATACTAACTACTAAGTCGGTTTGGTTCGGATCGGTTTCGGTTTTCACACATGAAAACCAAAACCAACCCGAATCATTGGTTTATAATTTTTTACAACCCGAAACCGACCGGTATTGAAGAAAACCCGGCCAACTCAGGTTGGGTCGGTCCGGATTGGTCGGTTTGGTCGGGTTGGGTCTTCTTATGAACAGCCCTAGTGATACCTAGGGAAAATAATTTTTCCGTGAACATCACATACATTTGAAAAAAGAACATGAACATCTTGGTCAATGGGAACCAAAATCCCATTAACCAACTTTTCCCCCTCTCAAAATCCAAAAAGTGAATGGGCCCTAATAATAATATTAGAATGAATATTTAAACTATAAGGCTGAGAGTTACTAGGATGATTCCCTAGTGGGCAAACCAAGTTAGAGAATATTCACATGATGTAGGATTCAATCAATGGAGACTATTTTATTATCGAAACAAGTTTTTTTTTTTTTTCATTTCAAGCATACCAAATGTAATAAACTGCAAAAGCAATACAAGATAAGACAAACATAATGGTAGGTTTATTAGGAAGATTAGAAAAAAAAATAAAAAAATAGAAACAATTAAACAAAGGATCCTAAAAGATGACATGAGAGAAGAACCGCTATGGAGAGGCAAAAAGTGACAGAAACAAAAGAGCAAGATCCAAAAAAGTGAGAAAGAGATTCACTTTCAAGTCCATTGAATGAACAAACCTAGCGCTCATTATCAAATAAGGAAGCCGATTTAGTCTTAACAAGCAAAAATTAATCATTAAGAACATGCCACATGAATAATCTTAACAAGCAAAAATCCATCATTTCAAGATGATGAACATGATCATTTACACCTACGATGGCCTATGTGCATCGTCCATAGCCATTTGAAGCCTCGGCGAATGGATTACATTTTGTGGTCAGCTACGATAGGCAGTGGTGACTCACCTCATCATGGTAGCCATGTCACTATCTTAAAGGTCTCATTCCTAATACATGACTACAGGCAAGCTCAAAAAGGGTCATAGTCAAAATGTACCAGATGAAAATTTTAAGGAAAAAGGGAATCCTTATCCCAGAAGATCCTCACTATACACGTGGTAAAACCCTAGTAAAGTTTACCTATTAAAGACCAAAGGATCATGATCTACCTTCCTAACGAAAAAAGTCCTTATTTGTATGCTTCTCATTATAGTTATGATGGATTCTCTATAAAAAGGGGAGACTCAAAGGCCCACACACGAAATCAATCTTAAGAATCTCTACCTTCTAGCTTCCCAACCAGTCCATCTACTCAACCTTCTATTCATCCTAGGACCACTTCATCAGAACCCCATAACCTTCAACAACAAGACACCCTCGGCCCCATTTTTTACATTTTTTTGGTATTTTCTGCATTTTTTTCAATTGTTTGGTATTTTCTGCTATTTTCTGTAATTTCTTGGTATTTTTCTGCATTTTTTGGTATTTTCTACATCTTCTATAATTTCTTCTATTTTTCTGCATTTCTGCAATTTTTGGTTTTTTTGTAATTTTCTGGTATTTTCTGCATTTTCTACTTTTGTTTTTGCAATTTCTACTATTTTTCTACATTTCTGCAATTTTTTTAGTATTTTCTATAATTTTTTGGTATTTTTCTGCAACTTTCTGGTATTTTTCTGCATTTTTGGTATGTTTTGTATTTTTCCATTGTTTTAATTTCAAGTAGATCTGTTAATAGTGAAATGGGTCAAATTGCTCTTTTATAGGCTTTATTGTTGATTTTGTTGAAGTTTACTATGATAAAATTCTTCTCTTTAGTGTCAAATGTAGTAGGTGTATGTAGGACTCCATATTGTTTTAGTGGCTAACTTTGAATTTATCAATATTTTATAGTGAATGCTCCATATCCTAGGGTGTACGTTGGGCTGCTGTGGTTCAAATAACTACAACTAAAGATGTAAGTGTCTGAACCTTTTTGATATTGGTCTTCATTTTTATCATGAGAACAAAACATCTATCATTATGTTCCTTAAACCATGTGAGATTTATCTTTGAATGGGAATTAAAGAATTTATTAACCAAGAACCAAAATCACTCTAGATCATTATTTGCTAAAGTGAGATTTAATTTTAAAGAATCTATTGAACCACTATAGTAGGAATACAATGATGTAGTTCTTCTAATGATTTTTATATGGTTCTTTTAAGTTAACTATATATGTGTTTTATTGATCAGGAACCAAAATATCCCTTCCACTTTTTTTTTATAGAAGAATTTAAATATACTTATTTGTTTTAACCATCCAAATTATTAAAAAATCTCAAGGATGGAGGATAGGAATTGGATGTATAAGTCAGTATTGTATTATGGTTGCGAGCTGAATGCTTGAGTGTAAGAAAGCTAGTGACCAAGTAATCGTGCGTACCTCCCTGTGTCATTGGGGTTGGTGTCTTTATATAAGCTTTGTTTGGCGTGGGCTTCACGCACTACATCCGAGATTTCTGGGAGGTCACCTAACCGGTCTGAGATCCCCGGAGGTAACCACCATGCACATTGACCATCCTCCGGAACACTCGGTACGTGGACCAACTTTCGAGAAAATTGGGAGTGTCGGGATATGCATACCAAATTTGTCGGCGAGCACAACTCATAGGTCACCTCCTAGACCTCAATCAGGTCGGCAAGCCCTCGAGGGAAGTCGCTCCTCACGTCGAGGTCACACCGGCTAGTGACGAGGTGCTCTTAGCCGACCTAAGTTGTGGTCGAAGTCGCTAGGTCAGAGCGAAGACGAACCACAATTTGGGACTCCAAATCATCACTTAGGTGGTGTCCCATGTGTCATCCTTTTGTTCCAAGATAGCCATGTGTCACAACGTGACTAGATGGCCAAACCTGCCCTCATCATATGTTGTTTTGGAAAGAGCATGCAAATGATAATGCATGTTCGTATTACGGTGCTCCAAGATGGAAAAGAGTTGAAGATAGTTCGGATAGTGGTACATCCAATTCTAGTAGGAAGGGTCAAAAGTTGCTTTTAAAGTTCTTCGGCATTTTCCTTTGATACCAAGTTGTAGCGGTTGTTCATGTCATCAAAGATAGCATCTGATATGAGGTGGCATTATGATAAAAGGGTTGATGATGATGTTTTATGAAACCTGGCCGATTCACCAAATTGGCAAAACTTTGATGAATTACATGAAGAATTTGCATCAGAGCCTCACAATGTTCGATTAGGCTTGGCTATTGATGGAATCAATCCATTTGGAAACATGAGCATTTCTCATAGCACATGGCCTGTGTTGGTGTTTCCATATAACTTGCCGCCATGGTTGTGTATAAAGAAACCTTTTATATTTTTGTTTTTACTTATTCTTGGCCCAATAGCACTTGTAATGAATATCAACATATTCTTGCAACCATTGATTAAGGAATTGAAAGAATTATGGTTGAATGGAGTGATTACATATGATGCATTAAAAAAGGGATTTTTTCGATTGCCAGCATTATTGTTATGGACTATAAATGATTTTCTTGCATATGCTTACTTATTAGGGTGGAGTACCAAGGGGAAATTTGTGTGTCAGACATGCAATAATGAAACTTGCTTCAAGTGGTTAAAGCATTACAAAAGGTTTTGTTACATAGGACACAAACAGTTCTTGGATTTATATCATAAATTTTGGTCTGATAAGCATCGCTTTAATGGTAAAGAAGAATGGGGATCTCCACTAACACTACCATCTAGGTGTGAGGTATTGAGTCGAATAGATGGTTTTACATTTGATAGTAATTCTAAGATGCAAGGTAAAACAAGTTGAAGGAAGAGAAGCATTTTCTTTGAGTTGCTATATTGATCTCTAGAATTGCGTCATAACTTAGATGTTATGCGTATTGAATAAAATGTATGTGATAATATTACAGGGACACTTTTAGACATTGAGGGCGAGACAAAGGATAATCTAAAAGCCCATCTTGACTTGCGAAAAATGGGTATTAAACCATCACTCCACCCAAGGAAGATTACAAATCTTAAATTCCTAATGCCACCAGCTTGTTTTACAATGAATAAGAAGGAGACGGAGAATCGTTGCAAAGTATTAAAGGATGTAAAAGTTCCAGATGGGTATGCATCTAATATTTCAAGATGTGTTAATCTTCAAAAACACAAGATTTTGGGATTGAAGAGTCATGATTTCTATGTATTAATGTAACAATTGCTTCTATTAATTATTCGATGGGCTTTGCCTCGTCACGTGAATTCAATACTTATTGACTTTTGTGCTTTCTTTAGAGATTTATCCTCTAAAAAAAGCTAAAGACGAGGACTTCTTAGAACTTAAAAGGAGAATTGCAACAATATTATCCCATTTTGAATCACTTTTCCCCCTTCATTTTTTGACATTATGATCCAATTGCCTATTCACTTGGCAGATGAGGCTAGAATAATTGGACCGGTGCAATACCGTTGGATGTATCCTATCGAGAGGCATGAAAATACCAAATGAAAGTAGTTTTGATAATAGTTTTAATGAAAAATATAACTAGTTGACCATAGTTGTAATGACAATGAATTTTTTTTTTAAATATAGATACTTAGTTACACTAAAAAGATATGTACGCAATAGGGAATTTCCAGAGGGTTGTATTGCAGAAAGATACTTGGAAAATGAATGCCTAACGCTTTGTTTGATGTACTTGGATGGAATTGAGACACGTTTTAATTGATTAAAGAGAAATGATGATATTGGGGTGGTCAAAATGGAGGAGGGATGGACTATCTTCTCACAACTTGGTCGTCCATTTGGTAACAGAGGCGCAATTCCCTTAGGATATGTTTGGTTTGAAGGAAAATGCAGGGAAAGGATGGAAAAAGTAAGGAAACCTTTACAACCTTGTATAGGTTTCCCTGTCTTTCTTTTCCTTTCTCTACCATTTCCTTCAAACCAAACATAGCCTTAGATCAAGTCACATTAGAGAAGACATATCGATATGTATTATTCAATTGCAAGGCAATTGAACCATACATTCGATAAGTGAAATATTTTCTTAAACTATTGTTATAATCATTTTACCTTATAAACTTTGATATTGACCTTACTTTACTTTCAAACAACATCATGAGGAAATCAAGAGACAATATTGTCGTACCCCACCAAGGGAAGTTGAGACTATTCATCAATCAAGATTCCTTAAATGGTCTAGAAAACATGTAGATATTAATTAATATAATTTAGAAAACATGTGGATATCATTGAATTAGATTATTATGGAAGCATGAAGATATTATTGTTTAGGTGTGATTGGCTTGATGACAATAGAAAACAAGTGGTGAAGAATGATGAGTTTGGTTTCACATTCGTGAATTTGAAAAAAAATTTAAATACATATAAACCATTTATCTTGGCATCACAAACGAATCAAGTCTTCATACAAGATTCTATTGAGAATAATTGGCATGTTGTTAGGAAAACAACACCTAAAGACTACTTCAATATGTATGGCCATGAATAGATGGAAAAACATGATCCTATCATAGAGACTCATCCATCTAACCAACATATTTCAAGATATGATGACCATGTCACTGATGATAATAATAGTTGATCAAGGAATGATATTGTCGGTATAGAAGTTTCAATCGCTGACCCTCAAATGATTAGTGAATTTGACAATGATTCTGAAGATGGTAGTATTGGAGATGATATTCATTTTATTGATGATGATGGTGATGACAACAATAATGAGCATGATGAGGATGATGTTGATGATTAATGTGATGTTGATGAACTTTTGTGATTTAAATTTTTGTTAAGAAAATTTCAAATTTTAGTGTAAATTGAAGAATAAACATACTAGATTTTTTTTGTGAAATGTGATGTAAGAACGTAGAAGGGGTTACATTCAAAAGCATTTTTTATACAAGGCAATTAACATTAGGTTTTACTTTATATTTTCCATTTGTAAATACATTTATTGACATATAACAGATATGGTATGCCCACTTAACCTAAAATCCTTATTCTATTATTCGTTTTAATGCCATTTATTGAAATCCAAGATGGTAAATGTATTATTTTTTTAATTGCACTTGCTTGAGATTTAGATTGACATGTATATTTTTGTTTTAGGTCATTAAAAAGGAAGATGTTGCAATTTGTTAGTTTCCAACCATAAATGTCCATGTCTCAACATCAAGAAGGGGCTAATGAAGAAACATTACAATCAATTCAACAACCTCAATTTGGACAACCTTAGCAATCTGTTGCACAACACAATGTAGACAATCAGTCACTTCAACCTGAAGTTGATAAATAGTTACCTACAAAAGTAAAAGAAGAGGAAGATGTGCAAGAGCAGTCAAATGATCCAATTTCCTCAAAAAAGAAGAGGTGTAGAGGACCAACATATTGTAGTAATATTTATAATATAACTGATGGTTAGAGAATTCTTCTGCCCATAAATCGCTTAGGTCAAGGAGTAGGTGATGCAAGGGGCACAATAACACATATTCTTGGCACTTTGGCATACAATGGAAAGTTGTTTCCTATTGATGTAAATAGTTGGAAAAGAATTTCAGAGATAATTACAATTAATTCAACAACCTCAATCTGGACAACCTTAGCAGTCTGCTTCACAACACAATGCAGAATATTAGCCACCTCAACCTAAAGTTGATGAATAGTCATCTACAAAAGCAGAAGAAGAAGAAGATGTGCAAGAGCAGTCAAATGAACCAACTTCCTCAGAAAAGAAGAGGTATAGGGGACCAACATATTGCAGTGATATTTATAATATAACTGATGGTCAGAGAATTGTTGTGCCCACAAATTGCTTAGGTCAAGGAGTAGGTGATGCAGGGGACACAATCACACAATTTCTTGGCACTTTGGCACGTAATGGAAAGTTGTTTCCTATTGATGTAGATAGTTGGAAAAAAATTCCGAAGACAAACAAAAATTGGGCATAGGACTTTGCTAAGGTATTGTGCAATGTAAGTTTATTTATTTTTATTTTTCTATTATGATTTTTACTTCTCTTTTATATAATTCTGATGTGCTTTATACAATATAGAAAAAGTTTGATTTGCTTGATACTTTAAAAACATGGGCATTCAAGAATTTAAACATTAAATTGAAACAATGAAAGATGACTGTGCACAAATGTTATTATAACCCTGATGATCCAACTATTGAGCAACTCAATGTACCCACTTCACATGTTGAAGAAAGATAAATGGATCAAGTGAAACTCATATTGAATATTTTATAGGTTTGTTAATCTAATGCAAATTACAAATACCTAGTGAAATAAATAAGGCCAATCGGTCTAAGTCTAAGAAGGTCATTCACCATTGCAAAGGGACAAAAAGTTGTGCAAGAATTTATAAAGAAGTAACATAATTATATGTACTCTTATTATCCTTTAAATGTTAACATAACTTTCTAGTTATAACAATTTTTATCTATTTGAGAATAGGTTGAGGTTGCTAGTAAAGTACTAAGTCAAACTGCTTTTATTAAGAGAACACACATTCACTAGAATGGTATACCTATTAATGATGCATCTAATCAAATCATGGTATGTATTACATCCTTCATAGGACTGGATTTATTAGTATGTGAACTTATTATCTTTGTTTTCATTATAGTTAAAAATCGATGAGCTTGAATCTCAACAAAGGGAACAAAGGTCCTTATAAGGGACTACTATTGTTGAAAATGATATTTTTGCCCAAGCAATGGAAAAACCAGAGAGACATGATGGAATATGACTTTTGGGTTTAGGTCCAACTCCAAAAGGTTTATGGGGAGCAAAGTCAAATAATAAACAAAACTCTAATAGAGATTTGGAAGATGAAAATAGACAACTAAGAGACAAAGTTATTCATTTGGAGGGAAAATTGGAAAATATGTCTAAAGAGCTCCCCAAATTTAGAAATATGAGAAATGAGTTTTCTCAGTTTTGAAGGATGAGAGAGGAACTTGACCTATTAAGAAACATGCTATTACAAAAATAGGTAAATATTATTTTTGATTACATATTAAGTAATTACATCATATATTAATTAAGTATATATAAAGTTGATAGTTCAACCAACTTGCTTTATATAGGGTCAAAATGATGATGTTCATTCAAATACCATAAATCGACTATACTCTTTAGTTGGTAGCCAAGTAACATCTCTTGTTGAACCTTCATATGAGGTAAGACATGTTAAAGTTATAATTTACTAATTATGACATTTAAGAAATAAGTACTATGAATTAGCCAATTGATAGGATGCCTAGGGTAGAAATGTCACTCCTATACCATGCCAATACACAGAGCATGCTAGCCTATTTGAGGTATTGCATTTGAATTTCAAATTTATTATATGATTTTTTAATCATTCTATTATATTCATAGATACTTTTACTATGGTTATAATTTAATGATTATCATGTGTAGTCTTTGACTCAAGTAAATCTCTTAATTCCGAGAAAAGTTAAAAATGAAGTTGTAGCAAATGATGTATTTATCATTGATGATCCTAAAAAAGTTGTATGGAAATAAAAACTTGGCTATGTATAGTGCAAGGTGATGGTAAAGAAAATTTGAAAGAATGATTGCTTGTTGATGAAAAGACATACAAACTTGAAGACCTTTGGAGATGTACAAGGTTGCAGCTTGTATGTACATATATTTATTTATATGCTTATAGCTAAGATCATAATAATGTTTTGTTATTGATTTGGTTCTCTTGATAATTTTTACAAATTAAAAAACAATTAGGTAAAAGGAAAAGATATACAAGCTGATGTTTTAGGTACTTTACGATCCAATAACCTTAGCATTTTATATATTTTTTTCTTCTTTTAAAGATTTTTTACTTGATATATATGAAGTGCTATGGTTGCATATATTTCTATGAGAAATAGAGCGATTTTGTATATATTCTCTTCCACATAGTCAAGTTCATTATAGATGATGGTTGATGATATTGATGGTGGTTAGACGAATTTGAGCTAGAAATGATGGGTGGAGTGCCTTGATCCTGGTTCCTTTTAGAAGTTGTTTTTTTTCTTTATAGGTGCCCTGATTTCTTAAACCACTAAATCTACCATTTTCAGTCCAAAAACCATGTCCTAGTTTAGCCTATAAAAAGTCTCAATGCACAACTTAACACCCAATTTAAAGTCAATTCTATCTCACCCAAGTTTCAAGTATCAACAAACCAAAAGCAAAATCAATTCATTATCACATAACCCTTACAACCTATGACCCAACTAAAACTACCCTTATAACCTTAATATCGAATTCACAATGAATTAATTTGGAGCTTTTGCAATTCATTCACTATTTTAACCCAACTCTTAAATCCAAGATCAAACTTAAAACATTGTTACAACCATAAGCTTTTGCAACTAAAAAACTTATCCAATGCCCCAATGTTAGCCCAAAAAACTGAACCAAATTTAGTATAAAAACCATCCCAAATCATTTTTAGGGGCACTCCCATTTTGCCATAGAACCAATCTACGATCAACCATTCTTAACTTCAATTCACACAGTCCTATCATCTCAAAACCTAAACAAAAAAAAAAAAAAAAAACTCTTTCTCACCTAACCCTTGCAACCTATGACCAATCCCAAAGCCAAATCAATCTCACA
Source organism: Nelumbo lutea (assembly GCF_056320005.1). Classification (NCBI taxonomy): domain Eukaryota; kingdom Viridiplantae; phylum Streptophyta; class Magnoliopsida; order Proteales; family Nelumbonaceae; genus Nelumbo; species Nelumbo lutea. The sequence continues at coordinate 36,290,804 of NC_142691.1, forward strand.
AAGTATTTTTACAACTATAAAACATATGCAACTAGCCTAAAAAAATAAGCTAACACCAACTAAATTTTAAGTTTAAAACCAATCACATTTTATTCCAAAAAGTTATATCAAAATCTGCTTAGAAATCATGTCTCAAGTCATATTTAGAGATGTTTCTATTTCAGCCATAGATCCAATCCATGATCAATCCTTTCCAATTGGCGAAATCACTTCACTTTCACCTATTCTTACTAGTTAGCTCAAGACCTAAATCAAAAGTAGTTTATTTTCACTTGACGCTTACAAACGTAAGACTAAATTTGGAGCCAATCTTATCTCATCAATCTTTTAATCTATGAAATCTATGCAACTGCCCTAGAAACTAAAGCTCACCAAATTTCAACCTTAAAACCATTTTTATCTTGGCCTAATTCACCATAGAACTATGCCCTAAGTCATTCTTAAAATCATTCCCATTTTGGATTTAAAATCTATCCATAATCAACCACTTAACAAAATAATCCTATTTTCACCTAGGCCTAGCAATTAAAAATCTAAACCAAAATTAGATTATTTTCACTCAACTCTTATAACTCAAAATCTAACTCAAAATACTCTTACAATCTTTTGACTAAACCTAATTGGCTCAATCTTATGCAAACTTTTATAGTCAAGAAAGCTACTTAATTAGCCAATAAACTAAATTAATACGCCAACCCATAACAACCTTAAAACCATTCCTAGATTAGTAAGAAAAAAATACCCACTTCATCTAAGTCTTCTTTTTTATAGTACAATATAATTCATTAAAAGAAAAACAAGATACAACCATAATATGTATTAAGGAAACATTTTATGGAAAATTAAAGAATTATAATTCTCCTAAAGACAATTCAATATAGACTAACCAAATTACAACTTTAAAATCCCAAACTTTTCCAAGGATAAGCTAGCCAAACCTCACATCTCTAATGTCAAAGCGAGGTTGTAAAGTTTCCAAGGATAAGCTAGTGGCTTCTGAAGCTAAGCAGACATTTGACAACAACATTGCAGGACAGAATGAGGGTTAACAGTGTTCTGCCCCACTGACCACTGCCCCGCTGACTAGGTGTTTAAGGACTTCATGCCCAAATACAACAACCTAATAGCGGATGGGAAGAATTTGTTGTTATTGTATCATGGAATTCTTGTTTACCATTCCATGGAAATGTTGAGGTCGAACAATGGAGTTGTGAACGCGTTAGCAATAGATGGTGCCAATAAGTATGATTCTACAATTCAGAGCGATGCATGAGATGTTAAAATTGGAGAAGATCGTGACAGCCAAGATAATGAGGACGTTGCTAGACCAGCATCTGTAAATGAATAGAGAACATAATTGATTCATGTCATTGTGGTATATTTATGTGTAATACCCTTAAACTAGACACATATGAGACTTGTGTTAGTTTAGAATCTTCACAATCGTGGGAAAGATTTAGAGAGATTTATCCTGCTAAGGCTAACACTGATGTACTGCCAAGTTAGTTGGGGTGGCTTGTTTTAGTTGACAGAGTGAGATCTGAGGTGCATGCAGTGTGGGTTTTCTTGAAACACTGAATCAGACCAAATTCCAATATTGCCCTCGACCTTGGAGACATATGGCAAAACTAGAATGTTACACTTAACCCCTGGACTCGATTATGATACTACACTAGGTGTCGGATTGGGCTGTCCTTGATGTGCCAATCAGTGTGATCCTTAGAGGGGGTCAAAACCTAGGTATGTTGGGACAGTCTAAGAATTCACCTGAGTGGGTAATCATAGTGACAGAATCAGCCCCTTTGTTGGATAAAGTGAATGATCGGGAAAATGCACTCTCTTATGGAAACCTAAACTATTGGCAATGAATTTCAAATGTGTTTGAAATTTGGTTTTGAAATATATATTTATATACAGATATACTTATATATTATGGTTTCACAAATTGTTTGAAAAAGGTTTTAATTCCCAAGATTCATGTGAGTAGAGAGTGCAGCATTGTACCTTGCAGTCGAGGGAGATGTCCTCTCTTGTCGGACAATGTTTGATCATTAAGGGCTGAGAGGTTAAGAGTAAGACCATTGAGGGTAATACCTGATGAGCTAATCTTGCATTTGCCCACAGTTCTTAGGTTTTCATAAGGTGGTTGTATTCGAATTGGGCTTAACTTAGTTAATTAAAAAGGGCAAGATATGATTTATAATCTGATTAGGATTATATGAAGGATAAGATAAGTCTTATCCATTCAAGAGTCCAGATCCATATATCAGATTTGGATCAAGAGACTATTTCCTAATTATATTAGGAGGCTGATCCAAAGAAGAATATAAATAGGGGCGAATACCTCAGTTTTAACACAACAATCTGCAGAATTCTCTCATATTCTTGCCATCCCTACCGAATTTGATCTCCACTTGTGGAATTGATCAAGAAAAGTTTCTTGATATTGTTCTTGGTTGAAGAAACAATTTAAAGTCATGCTCACCAACCCCTATTCGATTCTTGCTGAAGAATCATCCTGTTGATCATGCTTCAACACGCACTATGTCATCTTCAATGGAAGTGGATTTTGGTTTCCTCCTTGGGCGTGAACAACTTCATTGGGAATGTGATTCCCAGATAGGAGAGAGAAATTTTTTAAATTTCGCTCAACCTTCCTGAAGAGTTTGGCCATCCATATGATGGATCTCTCATCCCTCCAGTGGTATCAGAAACAAGTTCAAGTCTTGAACCGAATTAGATCGGATCTAGATCTGCACAAATGGGCAGAAGGCGTTTTACCCGATTTGCACAACTAGCATTTTGGGCTGTTCGTTTGGAGGAGATCAAAATCTTTCTACGGCACAAGAAATCTATGCATCTGATGTACCGCCAAGTTGGTTGGGGTGGCTTGTCTCAACTGCTAGGGTGAGACTTGAGGTGCATGCAGTGTGGGTTTTCTTGAAACCCTGAACTGGACCAAATTCCAATATTGCCCTGGACTTTGGAGATAGATGGTAAAAACTGGAATGTTACACCTGACCTTTGGACTCGATTATGTTACTGCACTAGGTGTCGGATTGTGCTGTCTTTGATGTGCCAATCAGTGAGCTCCTTAGAGGGGGTTAAAACCTAGGTATGTTGGGACAGTCCGAGAATTCACCTGAGTGGGTGATCATAGTGATAAGATCAGCCCCTTTGTCGAACAAAGTGAATGATCAGGGAAATGCACTTTCTCTAATGGAAACCTAAACTACCAACTGTGGATTTCAAATGTGTTTGAAATTTGGTTTTGCAAAATATATTTGTATACAAATATACTTATATATTATGGTTTCACAAATTGTTTGCAAAATGTTTTAATTCCCATGATCCATGTGAGTAGAGAGTGTAGTACTGTACCTTATAGCCGAGGGAGAGGTCATCTCTTGTCGGGCAGTGTTTGATCATTAAGGGCTGAGAGGTTAAGTGTAAGACCATTGAGAGTAATATCTAATGGGATAATCTTGCATCTACCCACAGTTCTTGGGTTTTCATAAGGTGGTTGGATCCAAGAATCATTTAGTGTAATTGTTAGGTCCATTAAGAGCCCATGGTGATGGACTTAGGGGTTCACTGTCTTCTACTGTGAATTCGGCCAAGCCTTGTATCAAATGATGGGCTAAATCCATGTGGCTGATGTGTAGACCAATGTAAGGGTCCCATGCCATACAAATACAACCAACTGGGCGGCAGGTTAAGGAGTAAGTGAGTACATAAGCTTAATAGGCCTAAATCCCAATTCGAAATGGGCTTAATTTAGTTAATTAAAAGGGGCAAGATATGATTTATAATCTGATTAGGATTAGCTGAAGGATAAGATAAGTCTTATCCATTCAAGAGACCAGATCCATATATCAGATTTGGATCAAAAGACTCTTTCCTAATTAGATTAGGTGGATGATCCAAAGAAGACTATAAATAGGGGCAAATTCCTCAGTTTTAACACACAACAATCTATAGAATTCTCTCCTATTCTTGCCATCCCTACCCAATTCGATCTCCACTTGTGGAATTGATCAAGAAAAGGTTCTTGATATTGTTTCTTGATTGAAGAAGAAGTCATGCTCACCAGCCCCTATTCGATTCTTGATGAAGAATCCTGATTCTTGCTGAAGAGTCATCCTGCTGATCCTGCTTCATCACGCACTGTGTCATATTCAATGGAAGCGTTTTTTTGTTTCCTCCTTGGGTGTGAACACTTTCATTGGGAATTACTACTATTTCGTATCAGGTATATTCCTCACTTCCTAATGGTTTTAGATATGGTCCAATTTTGGGTTCAAGATTTATCCTTGAAAATGTAGTTTTCTAAAATAGAGAATGCGATTCCCAGATGGGAGAGAGAAAAATTTTTGAAATTTCACCCAACCTTTCTGCAGGGTTCGGCCATCCATATAATGGATCTCTCATCCCTTTAGCATCCTCTAGCTAATTACACAATTGACAAAGTGTTGTTACTCAAGGATTTATTCAAGGCTTAGCCAATGCCAGTGCCAATGCTGACTCCAACACCGGTGCCTATGGTTGCTAAGTCTCCCAAGGCACCGAAGCATGTGTCACCACCGATACCAGAGTCCATGTCTCAGAATGGTGAACTGTCCGATCAAACCGTGGTTGACGACAAAAACATTGTTAGAATTAACAGTGAGAGATGGACAGTAGTGGTTTTGGATGTATTTTTGCCGATTTGGCTAGGGTAAAATGGGTATTTGGAAAATTTAGGGGATGATTTTGTTAAAGTAAAACTAAATGGGAGGTTTTTATGATTGTCAGAAACTTCAGGGAAGGTTTTTGTATTTTACCCTAATTATTTATAAATAAATTCTTTATATTGCATTTTTTTTGTTTATATCTTCTTTTCTTTTAGTAATCTATTAGTTTTTAAAATTAATTCGAATTAAATCAGATTATTCGAATTAAAATCGGTATTTATATGATTTGATCGAATCTTAGGATCGGACGTACAGTGTTTTGGATCGGATTCGAATATATCGATTCGATTAACACTGCATTTCAAATTGTGATAGACTGATAGTATTATCAAAATTCTACTGACAGTGGCTATCAAATCAAAACACATCAAAGAGAAAAACCCTGTAAGAAATAAACAAACGTCCAACAAATTAAGTAACAAATGTAATAACGCATCCACAAGATACAAAACCAAAGTTTGATAAACAGGTAAAATGCAAACCAACTCCTTTGATGCACCGAGTGAAGCAACAACAATATCAAAGTGACTTGCCAATCCAACACCAATCACCAGAAAATCTGAAACGTAAAACTTATAGGCTTCATTCACTTTTCGGTAAATTATTTATTCAGGTAAATGTGGTTAAATGGATAATTTTTTTTGGGAAATATTTATTATGTTTTTTTTTTATTTCTTATATAAATAAGGCAATGACTATTTTAGTCATAAGAATCTATTACTAAAAGGGGTATTTTTGTTCCATTCAAGTGTTGACAGCTTTCTTGATAGGGAAAACTTATTTACCCACCTAGGAGATGGGTATCACTTACCCGGGTGAGTGATACCCAAGAAAAATAAATATTCCCTGTTCCCCATATAAAATCTGAAAAAATAACATGGGATTCTTGGTTAATGGGAACCAAAATCCTATTGACCAACTTTTCCCCCTCTCCATAGTTTTCAAAACTGGACCGGATTGGACGGTCGAACCAGAAAAACTGGGGACCGGTAAGGTGACCAGTTCTGTTTTACCCTAGAGCCGTTATTTCACCAAAAATTGTTCTATTGATTTGGTCAGCAAACCGCTGGCCCAGGCGGTTGAACTGCTCAAAATGTTCAAACCGTCCAACAATTTTGGCCATTTTTTAATTTTTTTAATTTTTTTGTTAGAACGGGACCACTCATTCGGTTCGAACGATCAGACGTTCAGCCCAGGAACTGGACCCCTGACCAGTCGTTGTCCAGTTCGGTTTTAAAATCCTTGCCCCTCTCAAAATCCCAAAAAAAAAACACACTCGTAAAGAACTGCCTGTGTTACTAGTATAAGGTATCATTACATGTAACTGAAACTTTGAGTTGTCATTGTTTCACAAACTATTGCACAAACAATGGCTTGTTTGGGAGGCTGAACTGAAGCTTTGGTTGAACTGCTTTCACTGTGTTATTTTGGAGAAGCTTCAATTAATGAAAAGCTGTTTTTTTTTTTTGTTAATTAAAGAGAGTCAAAATCTCTTCTCAACAAAAGAAGTTCAACACGTTCCAGACATGATTTGTATCCACCCGTCTCATACATGGTGGGTTCCAATATTGTTGGGAGGAGATTCCAATTCAGTTATAGGATGGGTAAATTTGGGTTTTTCCGGTTTTCATCAAACATTGCTTATAATTTGTTTGGCCGGAGTGAAATCTGTCTTGCAAGCAAAATCTCTATTTACATGAAATCCTACCATACATTGGAAATATCTCCCCTACATGTATGTCTAATTCAAAGGGGATGTTCTCGATGCAAAGCTGGATCCCTGCAATTGCCGAGTGTATGTAGATTTTTTGATTTCAGGAGATCCCATCGCATCCGAGTGGGGCCTATCTCGCAAAACCAAAAGCTGCTCCAAGAAAGACTCTCCAAACAGGCTTTGGATCTCCTGCCCACAATAACTCTGCCCACATCTATCCACAAAACACTACTTCCATGCATAATACTAATATGTAGGAAGATGAGATGTTCCCCATGTGTGACTGCAATGTTATGTGGACGGATGTGGACAGAGTTATTGTAGGCAGGAGATCCGGACTCAAACATACAGCCAATAAATTAAAGGACATCCCATACAAGTATCTTGGACTTGGGTGAATTGTTGGCAAGGTTCTAAATATCGACACAAGATGATACGCCTGCGCATCGGTCTGTGTTGGTACAGTTTTTTTTTTAAGTTTTATTTATTTATTTTTCAAAACTGGTTTAGAGGGGTTGATTTAAGGCCCAACTACCCTCTAAACCGGTGGCTAACCTGTTACAACCCCTAGAGGGGTGTATTGATAAGCCATCGGCAGTATATGTATCGACCCATACTTGATTGGTAGCCCCTCTATCCTTCAAAATTCACATAGTTGAGAGAATACGGTGAAGCTTAATTTTTATCTTCAACATATACCAAGGAGGAATTGTTGGATATAGCCTTCATAGTCTAGGATAGTCCAATGACGGTTTTAAGCAATGCTAGCCCAACCAATCATGGAGCCCACTCCTGGTTTACAAGTTTGACCATCCACACTCCAAGTGGTTTGTATAAAACATGAACTAGAAAATTGGTTCCAACACTTGATCTTATCAAATCCCTCTCATTCACCGTTTCTCTTTGGCTACTTTTCTTTTGTGGATTCCTCTTGCTTGCTTATGCTTATCCCATTGAAGCTAATTTCCTTTATTTTATTCATTGTTTTGGATCATCAATCCATTTAATTATCATTTTTCATTAATTCCAAGCAAATCAAGAATGTGATGACAGTTGAAGCAATGGGGAAGTAAATACTGTCTTCTCTTTGTTTGAAGGGAAAAAGTAGAGAGAATTTACAACCTTGTAATTACACTGTTTCTATTATATATTTCTATCATCTTTTTCTAGAAAGAAAGAACCAAATGCAATTTGATAATTCTGAAAAATTCCCTTAGAATACTATTAGTTAATAGACATTATAAACTTTTACTTATAAGTCATGGCATGGAAGGCAAGTTGTGTCAAAAACATTAATATTAAAGTATCTACTCTATTGCTGTTACTGAAGAAGGGGTTCTCTGTTCTGGGGATGAGGCATCCTGCTTAGGAGGACAAGGGTTTTGCTAAAGGAGAACAGGGAGTAGAGAAAATGAAAAACAGTGATCACTCTATTTTCTAATACTTTATTTGGTTTCATAGAAAATAAGAGAGAAATAGAAAGTTGAGGGAAGGGATTTCACAAAATTTTATAGGCTGCGTTTGGAAATGATGCAAATAAGCGTAAATACAATTATACAAATATGTAGAGTGTAAAGCGGTCTATATAAATTATGAAATTGGGTTAGTTTTTCACTGACAAATTTATCTTCTTACCAAACAGACTAAAAAACTTTCCCTCAACTTTCTGTCAAACCAAAAATACCCTAATAGTATCTTCCAAAAGTTTAAATCAATTAAATCTGCAACTATTAATATTAAAATTTATTTTGATGATGCAATAAAGCTGAAAGTGTTGCTTGACACAGAAGTCTAAGTATCCAAAGCAAAGAAAAATTATCATATTGCAGATTCTTTCCCTGCTGAAAGTATGTTAGCTCATATGACAATGGCCCACAAAGCCCACAATTAAAAACAAGAAAAAGGAAAATATTATATGAACCCTTCTAATACATAAATTACATAATTTACATGCTAAAACAGAAGAGCAGATCTGTCCCCACAGAAAGAATCAAATGCCCACATGGAACCACAGGGAGTCTCTCTTCACATGAGTAGGCTGCTCATGTGAAAGTCCTACACAAATCAAATGTTTGTACCGATTTAGGTAACCATCCAATCTGTGCACATATATTGACCTGAACATCCAAATATTGGTGGAACAAGTAGACTATATCAGTGCAAAATTGATTGATGACCCCACAATAGATGGCCCAGAGAATTAATCAGAAGGCCTGTAATGAATGTTCAGGGAAAGATGTACAAAAGTCCATGCTTGTCTGTAACACTTGAAATATATATCCCTTATCACAGTTGATTTAGATTAATAGTGGCTTAAACCTGGGAACCAAATCTTACTAATACCTAATTTTGGCTTGTTTGTACAGTTAATTTGGTTATATATCATTTATATTTGAAGGGTGTCGAATTTTTCAGAAAAATAATACAAGTTCTGTCATTGTACTCTGAAAAGTGAAAGAAATGGAACCCCACTCTCACTATAAAAGGACCAAGATCCCCAGCTTCATAATCTGCTTCCTTCCCCTGTTTCAATCTCAACAAATAGAAGCACAGGTATATAGCCATGGCAAGGCAACAACGATTCAGAGGAGTCAGACAGAGGCACTGGGGATCTTGGGTCTCTGAAATTCGGCACCCATTACTGTAAACCCTTAATCTGCTTAACATCTGCGACTATTCTGGTTATTGAATTGTTGCATAGTTGAACTGACACAGTTTGATTTCATGTTATGTTGGTTTATAGGAAGACAAGGATCTGGCTGGGGACATTTGAGACTGCTGAAGATGCAGCTAGAGCATATGATGAAGCAGCTTGGTTGATATGCGGGCCTAGAGCCAAGACTAATTTTCCATACGATGCTTCCAACAATTCACAGGTTCTTTCATCTAGCCTGAGAGCTAAGCTACAAAGATGTTCTCCAGCTTTGCAACAACAGTCCAAACCAACAGCCAAGGATGTACTGGAATCAGAAGAGCAAAAGAGGGTGGATGATGAGTATGTTGAAGAGATGATTGAAGAGCTTATCTACTATGGTTCAGTAGAGTTCTACTCCTCCCCCTCTTCCTCCTCCTCCTCCTCCTCCTTTTCTACCAGTTCTCCAAACCAATCATATGACTAGGTCTTGAATTCTATGGTGAAGGACAGAACAATAAAATTTGTACTGTACAGAGAAAAAGAGGAAACAAAATGGGGTTTTCTGGGGAATTTTTACTTTGAATGTTTGAAAATTTACTATATAGTAGTGATGTTTGATCTGTCTTAAGAATATCTTAATACATCGATTGGTCATTTGGGTGTACAAAAAAGACCATTTTATATGCCATTTGGGGCCAGATTTGATGGTTTCCATTCACCTGCAAAACGATCCCAACACAGCACTGCTTTATTGAATGTTGCATGTTTCAATGCTTCTTTCAAAAGTTGTTTCATTTCATACTCTATTTTCTGCCATTAAACATTAAGATCTGTTTAAATTGGCATCGGGATTAGAATTGAAACCAGAATGGTCTATTCCCATAGTCGGTTTGATTCAGACGGGAACCAGAACTATATACACATGCACTGACTACATAAATCCTGTTTCAGTTTAATGTCATGTTATGGGCACTTAAATCATTTCCCACTACTTCAACTCATGTACTTTTTGGTCTAGACCTAGCTCTTCTACTTCCTTGTAAATATTTTGCAGATAACAGTTATATCCATCTATAGAGATAGACTTTCAATAAGGAATGCCATCCTATAAGAGTTATAATGAGCTGCTCCTTGACCGTTGGCCCATGTATAGATAGATGATCAAGTCCTGTCATTTAGGCTGTGTATGGTTTGGCAGAAAGTAAGAGAGAAACAGAAAATAGGAAGTTTCTCTCAAGTCCCAATCCTATTTTCTCTCTTATTTTCTATCTAACCAAAAATAGGCTTGACTTAGGAGCTTTTTCCAAGAAATGCCTATATCAATCACCTGATTGGCACTGATGACCTAATAGTTGAGATGGTCAGTTGTCATCTCTCTAAGAAAGGAGATATGGGATCAACTGTGGAACCACAGGATCTCTATGGTATTGTCAGTGGACCTCACATGCACCCTGCTGATCTGCACAAAGTCCTCTCTCTTTCTCTGAGAAGTGTTGGATTGACATGAAATCAGAAGTGAACAGGCATCCCATCCTGAGGCTCCAAATTGGCCACATCAGCTCCCTACATGGCTGAAATGTCCTAAGTTGAGACAAAGTGTCTTAATTCATTGTGGGACCCATCACATGAGGGGGCACATTTAAATAGTAGATTGGTGGTGTATGGATGTAATCATGTTAAGTAATTCCAAAATGACAAAAGGGTGCCCCTCATGTGAAAGGTTTTCTCATTGAATTAAATTCTACATTTAACAATGATAATAATAGAAGGCTTTGTTTCAGGATACTGACCAATAGGATATTTTGGCTTATTAGTAGAAAAGAAAAAAAAAGAGACAGATAGTTTCAAGTTTACATTTGTCTCATTTTCCTTTTGAGAATAAACTTTGGCCAAACCAACAAACCAAGATATCTGAATTCAAAATACACATTACCCTTTAATACACAAGAAGATGAAAGTTCAACTTCTCAATTCAGCATAATAGAGAGATTTCCTACAAAAAGGCTTTCGTTCCCTCTTTGGCCTTTTCCCTATTTAGGATTTGATATTTGACAAAGTTCCATATCTCAGCTGGGCAGCTGACGAATTCAAATTTGAGGGACAACCATCATTACAACTCAATAGTCATTACGAAATAGGAGTATCACCCAATACCAATTTAACTTTCTCTAAAAAGCAATATTGTCAGGATTGGATCAGATGTAAAACCATTTTGGTCACTTGCTCACGGGTTGAACGGTCCAACCATTTGGTTTGATTATTTAAATTGTTGAAGAAAAAAATTAAAATTTAAAAATTAATTTCAAATTATCTTTCGATATTACAGTACATCAAAAGAGGCTTAATTAAAATCATAAATATTGTAGGTTATTTCATATATAATTAACACACTTATTTTAAGGATAAATTTGATAAAGTCAACATTTATAAGGCGCATACCAAAAGTATATATATATATATATATATATATGGGTATTTGGGTCTCCAATAAGGAACCCGTCTCTGCAAGGATTGGGTATGAATGGTAACACCTATTGTAGTTGCAATTTGATCAAAAGGAAGATGAATTGATTTGTGGTGTCTAAAAAGAGTTTCCGACACTGATGAAACAGTATTTATATTAAATAAAATAAAAGGACAATTCTACCCTTAAAAATACATAATAAAAGAACAAAAATAATATGCACAAGACACAAGAGAAGATAAAATTAGAACTTTAACCTTCATTATTTCTATACTCCCCCTTAAACTGATGCAAGGGTAAGCATCCGTTTTCCCATTAAAAAAGTATGTCTTAGCTTTTGTCTTGGTCTTTGAGGAAATGTCTACTAGCTAAAGGTTAGAGCAAATATGAGAAAGTAAGATGGAACCTGCATTAAGGAATCCCATGACAGTCCATTTCAATATACTTCGTCCACTCGTATAAAACTGGACTAAAAGCTATCATGATGGCACTATGATTGTCAACCAATAGAGGGGCATGAGATATCTGATCAATGTAAAGGTCTTGCATAAGGGACTTGATGAGCCAGATGATTTCCTACAAGCTAAGGACATAGCTTGGTACTCTATTTTAGTAGAAAACTTAGAAACTGTCAATTGTTTCTTTAATTTTTAAGAAATAAGGGAGTCACCTAGAAATAAGAGAGTCCCCTTAACATATATAACGAATAATACAATGCACAATTGTCATATGTGGCTATTGAGAAAAGGAAACAAATTGGTTGACAATCTGAACAATATAAGATATATATCTGAACAACATAGTGAGGTAAATAAAACTCCCCACAAGTAGATCATCATCTTTACTAACTTTCAAAATTATCTCTAAAGAAGTATCAATCAATTCAGGGTCTTTGTGTTGGATTTTATTCTCATTAGAGATTAAATCCAATGGGGTTTCATTGATCAATTACATGAAAAACACATATGCATACATGTCCTGAAAAATAATTTTTTCTCTTACTAAAATCAGTTTTTAACTTGTCTTATATTGGAAAATTACTAAAACTAGTTTTTAACTTAGTCACCTATAATGGTAACCTGACTTAAACTGAAAAATATCAGTATTGGGTTTTATGGGTAACAACAAGTTACAACAATGTGACTATTAGCACTGATATTGAGAAACTTCCCATCACAACATAAACAGTGTTGTCTGTTATCATGAAAGGTTGAGATAAACTCTTAATGAAATTCTGAAATATGTCAAACACATAATGGAACTTCACCTACGTAAATATAGAAGTGGTGTTGTTTCTCATGAGAGCTTGGGTTTGCTCTTAGGATTGTTGATTGAACCAAGAAAGAAGCACATAGGCATAATAATGTTGAACAAAAATTTGAAACTCTTGTAGAAATTGGGCATTTTTATGTGTATGGGTATCTCTAGTCTATTTTGAGAGTAATTGGTTTAAGGTCTTTCCATCAATAACTTTGACAAGGCTCTGAGATATCTGTACTAATAAAATGTTTAAGTTATAAAACACATTTTTTTATGCATAACTATGTCATAATAGTTTGGATCAAGAGAGACTTATGTAATTGATTAGTCAAAGTGGAGGATTTTTGGATTTCAACCTCATTAGAGATTAAATCCAATGGCGTTTGATTAATCAATTACATGAAAAACACACCTACACACAAGTCTTGAAAAATAGTTTTTTTTTTCTTACTAAAACCAGTTTTTAACTCGTCTTATTTTTAAATAGGAGCTCATTTACACTCCTTAGAAATAAAGAGGAGAGTATGGAGGCTTGCTACCATGCAACGCGTGCGCACATGTGTGCATGCGTGTGTGTGGTGCAATGAGGCACTTTAGAGTCACACTTTACTCGCACTTCACATAGCTCACAAAGGACAACTTTGACTTTTGGTGTGAGGCTAACCATTGATATTTCAATGGATACAATTCGATCAGGTGTGATCAATAAGCGTTATTCAAAGTTAACAATCGTTAACTGTTAGCTACCTTTTAACAGTCATAATTTTAAAATTATGACTATTCAATGAGCCATTTCCGAACCAACATCTTCCTCTATTCCATGACTCTTCAGAATTTATTTAAGGACCGAGAATCAAGCAATTGAACGCACAATCTTCAAAAATCACTTTGTCTCTCTCATTCCGGTCAGCTACTGTCTCATAGAATATTTCATTGAAGACTCTTCAACTTTGTTAGTTGCATATTCTCGCTCGAGGCTCTGTTGTATCCTGAGAATGAATTTGCTTATAAACCAACAACAAACTCAGTAAACCTGAGTGGGGCAAATAGTGTTCTAAAGACAATGTTTTCAAATACTCCTCAGAGATTCTTCTCCAAGTTTTAGTGACCCCAATTCCTAACACTTTGAAGTAAACTTAATTAAGTTAGCATGGTATACTTCTATTGACTGATTAATAAAGACTAGAAAGTATGTTATAAGACCAAGATTCTTCATCTTCAAAGATTGACTGAGAAATTGCTTTATATGATGAATACCATCTTGATTTCTTCCAGTTATAAAATATCATCAGCCTATAGCAACAAGAGAGTGATAGCTAAGGATGTTGTGAGATGAAGAGTGAGTGTTGAAGCAACTTTGGGTGAAACCAATATTAGTAATAACAAATTTGAATCTCTCAAATCAGGCACGAGATGCTTTGATACCATATCAGTGCAATTCGAACAAGAGGGAGATAAACAGATTTGTGATGTGTCCAAAGAGTCAACAACACCAAATAAAGAGTATTTATATTAAATAAAATAAAATAGAAAGACAATCAGTAAAGAGTATTCTATCCTTAAGGTTGAGTTTGGTTGTAGTGCAATTTTATTTGCACTGGTACAAATGTATGGGAGTGCAAATTTGTTTTTAATTTTGTTTTGGGTTTTACTTTGTTCCGCTTCATATCTTAGTTTACTTCATTTGTACTGCAATCAAACAAAATAAGCTAAAATTTGAAACAAAAATTGGTCAAAATTTACACTCAAATCATTTGCACTGCTATAGTTTTGCATCAGTGCAAATTTATTTGCATTGTAACCAAACACAGCCTAAGGCTCAGTTTGGAAGGAGTACAAATGCAAACATGTAGAATGCAAAACCATATCTTTTGTATTATTTTGTATCTATTTGCATTGTACATAGCATTTGTACTCTTTCCAAACTGAGCCTTGTTACAAAAAGAGAGTAAATCAATAAAAATGGATTATAAAAGAAGAGAAAGAATATGTACAAGATACAAAGAAAAGATAAAATCACAGCTTTAACCTTCACTACTACAACCGCCCCATTACCATTCCTATCCTATTTGAGTTTGGGTGGTGTCTAGGTTTATCTGAACACTAGACCTTACCTATTTACAGAGCACTATTATAAGTCATATCTAACTCGGCGTCCAAACAAAGCCATAGGTTGACAATTCACATGATATCATATCAGATTGTTTTTTTTTTTTTTTTTTCTTTTCTTTCTTTCATTTTTAAATCTTCAGGTGGAGCTCTACCAACTAAAAAGTGGTTTTAAATGAAAACTATGGACTTTGCATCTTGTCAATCTTTTTCATGATCCCGTGAACTTAACATCAATCTATTGCAATTAATTTATCAATAAAATCTGGGTTCTATATGCTCGTGAACGAATTTTGATTTTTTACTTGAGTAATGAGAAAGTGTGGGCAGCAGCTAACTTGTTTTTTTTCTAGCTTCACTAATTTTAGCCTATTCTTGCATGACTGGATGGATCTTTAGCTTTAAAGCAATAACACTACGCAAAATTGCTCAACTTTTCTGGTCCGAATGCTTGAGCTGTTGATCCATTAACACCAAGAAGAAAAGTGGTTCGTCTAGGATCTTCAGTACAATTAGGGGGCCTTTATCAAGTCTTTTCACATGGTTTTTCAAGGCCAAAATTGGTCAAAAATAAGGAAGCTTTTAAATGAAAATTTCAGTTTTTTATGCCTAAAATCTTTCACTTTTCCCATTAGATTCCCATTTTTATTTTTGTGTGTGTTTGTTCACTGAGATGGGAGGGGAAAACGTGGGATGTTGATTCTCAAAACTAAGGATGTGGGGTCATGCTGAAATGATGTGACCCCAGTCAGAAGAGAAAATTGTGAGAAAAAATAGCAAGACTTTCTCTCACTATCTCCCCGCGTCTCTAGCAGTCAGGTCTCCGACAACATTCCCGATGATATCCGGCCAATATAAGACCAGATCCATGACCACCGAATAAAGGCGATTATCTTCTTCATGTTTTTTTGGCATCATCGATCTCCTCCTGCCGTCGGGAAGACATGGTCGTTCATCAGCTAAAAGCCATTGTTTCCAGTAGTATAGAGGTAGATGTTTTACAGATCTACTCTTGTGCTTGTCGATCTAACATGTTTATGTCTTTTTTTGAGTTCAAATGTTCCCGTTAAAATGCGTCAAGGTGTTTATGCCTTTTTCTAGGTTCAAATCTTCCCGTTAAAACGTGTCAAGGTAAGAGTTTTCTTCCCTCGGATCTATTTTCCCATGAGATACGTTTCTCTTTCCTCAGATGTTAAAACAGGTCCTAATTATTCTTTTTACTTTTTTATTTTTATATGTTTTCTCGTTGGGGTGAGAACAACTCCATATCTTGCTTCTCCCTTGTATCCTTTGCAACTTTGAAGGTGATAAACCCTTCCTACATGCTCCTACCTTTCGATATATCTAAAGTATTGATTTGTAAATATATTATTATTTGTTAATTTTTTCTTGGTTTTCATCTTTTACTAAAATATAAAAATGTTGATCACTATGAAGAAAGGGTTAGGATCCATCATATGGATGGTCGAACCATACTAGATGGTTGGGCCAAATTTCAAAAATTTCTAAATCCTTTTGGTGGAAGTTCACGCCCAAATCAGTCCTAAAACCAACATCAACTAAAGATAGCGCATTGTATTCCTGAAGTCGATTCAACAACATAGTTTTTAGCAAAACTGCAATCCAACTACTTGGATTGAACTAGGGAGGTGAGTACGAAATTTTTCTAAATTGTTCTTGCAAAAATCAGAGAAAAACTAATATCTATCAATCCCAAATAAGCTGAGGTCAAACTAGGAAAAAACTGGGAGACAAAAGGGAAAGAGGACCAGAAACTGCAAAATTATGAAGTTGTCTTGGATTGGTCCGCCCCCTCCTCTTTTATAATCTCTTATGGAGTTATCTCCTAATCTAATTAGGAGATAATCCATATCTAAATCAAATCTAGACTTTAATTAGAAATATACATTATCTTCTTATAAGGTTAGGTGCTCCATACCCAGATTCGCCCCATGTCACATGACAACTTAAGCTTTTATGTGATAGTATAATTAATCATATTAATTATGGGCTTTAGGCCCATCAGCTATAAGGGTCACGACCCAACGGTGTTCACATGGCCATCTTAGGTCTGATTTGTATGGCATAGGACCACACAATGACCTCACATAAGTCCACATGGGTTTGGCACAACCTCTGTGAAAAGGCCTAGCCGAATTCGCTGTTAAACGCAATGAACCACTAAGCACATCACCATCGGCTCAAAATGGGCCCAACATTTACACATAAATAATCATTGAATTTAGTCATCCAATGAAGACCCAAGGATAATAAACTTAAGTAAGATAAAGCCTATCAGCTAATTATCCCTTAATGGTCTCTTACACTTAACCTCTCAGCCCATAATGATCAAACATTGCCCGACAAGGAAGGACCTCTCCCCTGCTGCAAGGTGCAATGTCACACTCTCTGCTCGGATGGATCCCGGGAATTAAAACCTTTTGCAAATATCATATAAATATATTTTGCAAATCCAAATTTCATACATAGTTAAAATCCACTGCCGTCAGTTTAGGTTTCCATTAAAGAGAGTGTAAGCCCTATCATTCACTTTGTCCAACAAAGGGGTCGATCCTATCACTATGATCACCCACTCAGATGAATTTTCACATTGCCCCAACATACCCAGGTTTTGACCCTCAATGGATTTCACTGGTTGGCATATAAAAAATAACCCAATCTAACACCTAGTGCAGTACCATAATCAAGACTAGGAGTTATGTGTAACTTTCCAGTTTTGCCCATCAATCTCTAAGGTCCAGGGCATAACTAGAAAATGGTCTGGGTTCAGTGTTTCAACCAAACAAACACTACGTGTGCTTTGGTTCTACTAGTAGCTGAGACAAACTGCCCCAACTTCTTTGGCAGCACATCAGTGTTAGCATTGACAAGATAAGCTCCCCAAGTCTATCCAACGGTTCAGAACATTCTAAACTAACATGAGTCTCATAAGTATCCAGTTTAAAGGATAGTTTAATAGAAACATACCAATATCAACATGAAACAACAATGTACTTTTGTTCATTTACAATAAATGTATTTGTACATCTATCTTATTGGAGCTAAGGACATACACTGTCTAACAGCTCCCATTTGCACTTAGGTCCAATCGGGTACAAGCCTCAGTCTCATACTGTCCATGTGTTTTTCAAACAATTTTTCTTTCTATGGCTTAGTCAATGGGTCAGCCACATTCTCTATTGATGCTACCTTCTAAATCTGGATGTCCCCTCTACCAACAATCTCAAGTAAATCCAGTGTTGTCATACAACAATGGAATGGGTGATATGGTAGGATTCCAAATTCTGTGATGAATTTATTCATCCATATTACTTATTAGGCAGCCTCACTTACGGCAATGTGCTTGGCCTCAGTCGTGGACTATTTTTCTTACTACATATTTAACAATTGTCTCATTTTAGAAGGAAACCCCATCTATGATACCGCCAGAATCAATGGCATTCAGAACAAGGGTGACCAAATATTGCTAGTACCCTAAAACAACAACAAAAACCAAAGAAAAACAGAGCATAAAAATATGCCCAAACCAATGGGTGTTGTCCCGAATGAATCATTGCCAGAAACAACAACGAAAATAGCTAAAGATCTATTAAAAGGGGATAAAACATTAGATTGAAGAGAAAAAATATAAAATCGAAAATACAAAAAAGAGGGTATTGGGAAACCAGATCTGCACGTAACCTTCCTACCGAAATGCAACCTTCAGTGGGTGCTCTGTATTCCTAGATGTATTTGAACAATCAACTCCTACTGAAACTGAGTCTCCTATTTGTATATATAGGGATGTACCTTTCAAAATAAAGAACAAGAAGAACAAATTCCACATAGTTTTTTCTCAAGGTATCAAAGCCAAAAACAGGAACAAGAGGTCTCTGTTCTAAGACCTGGAAATCAGTGGCAGTTGCGACGTAGCTCGGTGCCGGCAGAGTACAAACTGTGCACTCCGGTCTCTAGCTCGGCACTTCGCCCACAGGGAGAGTATAGACTGTTCTTTGTCTTCCGCAGTCGTCGCTACAACACTCCCAGAAACCAGAATCCAGACTCATCACCTCCATCGGAAATAGAAAGAAGAAGAAGACTCTTCGTCGTCCTCAATCCCTCACTACGAATTCAACTTCAGAATTTCAGCTTAAGCGGTTACCACAGTTCCGCTATTCGTCTGTTCCAAACCCCAGAGAAACAGAGATCAAAGGCTGCGACCGGCAGATTCGAGTTCCGAACTGAGACGTTCGCGGATCAGACAAGCACTCTGCACTCAAACAGAGCTCTTTGGTTTTTATTCTTCTTCAGCCTTCTCCGATCTTTCTTCAACAAACGGCTCTGCCTTCACCTCTTTCAGTTTCAGCTACAAAGGTGAAGACTGGACTCTTTCCCGTCTGAACCATAACAGTAGCAGCGAAGCTTCTGAGTGGAAAGGAGCGGTGGTGAAGCTGTTGTTCCTCTTCTCTCCCTGTTCGAACGGAACCAGCGGCAGTTTCCGTCTGAACTAGAGCAGCGGCAGACAAGACTGTTAGACAATTTTGTATGCCCTTAGCTTCAATCAAAATGATGTACTTTATGAGTTTATTGTAAATGAATAAAAGTGCATATTTGATTCATGTTCCCTTGGTATGTTTCTGTGTAATACCCTTAAACTAGACACTTAATGAGACTCATGTTAGTTTAGAATGTTCACAGCCAGTGGGTCGGTCTGGGGAGACCTATCTTGACAAGGCTGACACTGTGGTGCCACCAAGTCGGTTGGGGTGGCTTATCTCAGCTACCGGGGTGAGACCCTAGGCACATACAGTGTAGGATTAATTGAATCTTTGAACTGGACCAGATTTCCAGTATTTCCCTGGACCTTGGAGATTGATGGGAAAAACTGGAAAGTTACACCCGACCCCTAGACTTGATTATAATACTGCACTAGGTGTCGGATTGGGCTATCATTGATGTACCAATCAGTGAGATCCTTATCGGGGGTCAAAAACTGGGTATGTTGGGACAGTCTGAGAATTCATCTGAGTGGGTGATCATAGTGACAGGATCAGCCCCTTTGTCGGACAAAGGTAATGATCGGGGATGCACTCTCACTGATGGAAACCAAGACTACCGGCAACCGATTTCAATCGTTGAGATTTGTTTTGCAAAGTATATTTTATATGAAATATAAAAGTATATAAATTATGGTTTTGAAATGATTTGCAAAAGGTTTTAATTCCCGGGATCCATAAAAGAGAGAGTGCAACACTATTCCTTGCAGCCGAGGGAGAGGTCATCTCTTGTCGGGCAGTGTATGATCATTATGGGCTAAGAGGTTAAGTGTAAGACCGTTGAGGATAATACCTGATGGGCTAATCTTGCATCTGCCCACAGTCCCTGGGTGTTACAAGGTGGCTTGGCCCAGGGACCACTTAGGGCAAGTGTTGGGCCCATAGAGCCCATCTGATGGGTTTCAGGGGGTGCACTGTCCATAACAGTGTATTCGGCCTGGCCTTGTAACAAAGGCTGGGCTGAACCCATGTGGCTGATGTGTAGATCAATGTTTGGCTCCCACGCCATACAAGGAAGCCCAACTGGGCAGCAGTTTGGAAGGCTAAATGAATACATAACCTTAAATGGGCCTTAAGCCCATTTCGAACTGGGCTAATTTGATTAATCACTTAAGGGGCGAATTCTGAGATGGATCAGCTGATAGGATTGGGCCCACACCCTATCCACTCAGAGAGTCCAAGATCTAAATGAGATTTAGATCTAGAAACTTCCTAATTAAATTAGGAGATGGCTGATCTAATCTGCAGATAAGATAAGGGTTATCCCTTATCTTAAAGGGACTTCTAATCCAAATATGATTTGGGTTAGCAACTCCTAATGGGATTAGGAGTTGATCCCTTTAAGTCTATAAAAGGAAGAGGGGGCGGCAGCCTTTAAACACAACAACATCACAAGCAAGAAACAGATAGTTTTTGTCTTCAGAGCTGAAATCATAGAAGAGAGAATCTGCACCCTGCAAATACTCTCTTGCCGCTTCCTTCCTGTAGCCGCCGCCTACAACAATTCGATCTCCAGTTCTTGGGAGAAATCAAGATTGGATCTTGATTCCAATCTTTTGGAGAAAAGATTGGTGGGAGTTGTATTCACAAGCCATCCAGGTGATTCTTGAGAAGGATCAAGTTCTTTGGAAAGAACACTGTTGATTCTACTCCACCCTACACTGCGCCATCTTCAGTGGGAGCAGATTTTGGATCCTTCCTTGGGCGTGAACACCTCCATTGAGAGATATTTTTTCTCTGTATCAGGTATTATCTCTTCCAACTCCTTTTGGTTTAGATCTGGTTCAGTTTATGGTTCAAGAATGATCCTTGAAAATGTGATTTTCTAAATAGGGAATTCGATTCCCAATTGAAGGGAGAGAAAAATTTTTGAAATTCTCCCCCTTATTCCGCAACCTTTGGGCGTCCATGTGATGGATTTCCTATCCCTTCAGCACCATTGAAGGGTACCTACTGTTGACTCGGAGATAGAGCCATGACTCTACCAGAGAAAAAGATCTAACGCTTTCTCCGGTATGGTTACAGTAGCAGCGCAGTTTTTTCTATCGGGAGACACCTGAAATAGAGCCAGCATTGTGACGGAAACAATCATGTTCACCGAATTGGCAATCTTCGTCGGCCATGGTAGTTTGGGCCAATTAGTTGTCTCCGTCTGAACTAGAGCAGTGGCAGTGAAACTTCTGTGCGGGAGAAAAGCTACTGATTCATCATCCCCATCTCTGAGACAGTGACTAGAGTTTGGGTTTGCATTCTACGACGAAATCCAGAGAGAGTTTCGTCATCTTCGACACAGACTGTTCTCTCTCCTCTGTTTCCGGGAGGACTTCTTTTACCCTGCCTTCCAGACCGTTGGTTTCCACAGTGCGACGGAGTATGATTGAGATTGACAGATCCTATGCCAAAGCATGAAGCGGAGTGTTTGATTTAGTTTTCATGAACTGAAAACTAGTTTGGGACGGTTGATGGTTTCTGTTGTATTCTGTCGGTTGATCGATATATCCTCCGGAATCTAATCCTGTTGCTTAGGCCCTTGGGTTTCTTGGATTCTTCTACAAGGTACTGTGGCCGCACTTCTTTCGCAAACCTCATCCGGAGTTTGAAGAACCCCAGAAATTGGGAGGATTTGCACGGCTATCATAATCTTTGATTACCGCCTGTAGAGCACCCCAAACACACTACCTGAAGGTGACCGTTGCTCGTTGACCAATGAACCATAAGGCATATCAACAAACTCTTCATCATGATCGGCAGACGAGGACAAGGAAACAAGGCAAGAGCAAACGCTGCCCAAGCAGCGGGAAGTGAGACTGGAGGACGGAAGGTTGGAATCACAAATGATCATGACCGTAGCGGGTTTCCGGGGCTGAGTGGAGACCAATGGGCAACACTTCTCAATATTCTGAATTCACATAAATCTAAAAGACTTTCCAATAAGAAAAATTCTACTGATTCGATAATTGATTCCGGGGCGTCGCACCATATGACTGGAGAAATTAATTTATTGATTGATGTTCAGAATATTACACCGTGTTCGGTGGAACTTCCCAATGGGAAGCAAACTATTGCAGTAAAGGAAGGGACTGTGTATTTGGGTGGAAGTATTTATTTACATCATGTGCTCTTTGTACCATGAATGAATTGCACCCTTATTTCTATAGCTAAATTATTGCAAGAGATAAATTGTACTGTCACTTTTACTGACAAGTTGTGCATGATACAGGACCAAACCTCAAAGACTCTGATTAGAGCGGGTGAGCAATGTGATGGGGTCTATCATTTTAGAGGAGCAGCACCGGTTCGGGCAAATAGAACAAGTAGAATGAGTGAATGGGAGTTGTGGCATCGTAGATTGGGACATCCGTTTGAACAGATATTATCTTCACTTCCTAAAGTAGGTAAATTCAACAATATACCTGAAAGAGATAAGCCATGTGATGTTTGTTACAGAGCAAAACAAACTAGGGAAGTTTTTTTTCTAAAAGTAAACATAAAGCCATGAATTTTTCTCTCTAATTCATTGTGATACATGGGGTGCTTATAAAGTACCGGCCTCTTATGGTGTCATTTACTTTCTAACCATTGTTGATGATTATTCTCGTGTTGTGTAGGTTTACCTGCTGCTTGAAAAAAGTGAAGTAGCACATATTGTTAAAAATTTTTGTGCCATGGCAAAATGCCAATTTGGCAAGCAAGTCAGAGTTGTTCGAAGTGATAATGGAATAGAGTTTAAAGTCCTGATGTCATACTTCGAGACTTATGGCATTCTGCATCAAACCTCCTGTGTTGGAACACCCCAACCGAATGGTCGAGCGGAAAGAAAACATAGGCATATTTTGAATGTTGCCAGAGCATTGAGGTTTCAAGCAGGTTTACCTATTCGGTTTTGGGGGGAGTGTGCCTTAACCGCCGAATACTTGATAAACAGGACACCTTCCTCTGTATTTGGCGGGAAGACTCCGTATGAGGTATTGTTCGGGATGTCACCTCAATACGAGCACATGAGAGTATTTGGCTGTCTCTACTATTCTCATTGGAGTCCTCGAGACAAGGATAAGTTTGGAGAAAGGAGTAGGAAGTGTGTTTTTGTGGGTTATCCCTACAGAAAGAAAGATTGGCGTGTAATGATGTTGAAAGAGGTGAATATTTTGTCTCCCGTGATGTAGTCTTCCATGAAAATATATTTCCATATGTCACTGGTTCAGAAGCCAATCTGGGAAACAAACCTGGCGCAGCCATTGCACAAGTTGATGCTGTAGTTGATGATGATGTTGTACACAACCACAGAGGGAATAAAGACAGGGGAAGTGATGTAGCCGACATCTGTGATAGGGGGAGCCTTGAGAATAATGGTGATGGAAGAGAGGAGGAGCACGGAGAAGAAGAGAGTGAGCAAGAAGTGGGAATTAATGACAGTGAGGACAGAATTAATGTGGATCCAGCACCACAAACGGCACCAAAAGAGCAACTTGGTAGGGGACATCGGCATCGTACGCCGTCTGTTTTGTTGAAACCCTACGTGACCTACACTGCTCGATGTTTGAAAGACCCCATTCACACTCAAGCCAACTCTAAATTAGAGTTCTCAGGTACGACTCCCTATCCCATAGCGAATTATGTGACATGTATTAACTTCTCTGCTAGACATCAAGCTTTCTTAGCTGTAGTCATTGCAGGCGTCGAGCCCACCATCTTTCTAAGGCAATGAAAAGTGAGAAATGGAGGGAAACTATGAGGAAGGAAATCCAGACTCTAGAGGATAATGGTACTTGGACATTGGAAACTCTACCTCCAAGGAAAAAGGCACTAGAGAATAAATGGGTTTATAAGATCAAATATAATTTAGATGGGATGATTGAACGACATAAGGCTCGACTAGTTATTCTCGGGAATAGACAGCTTGAGGGGTTAGATTATAATGAGACTTTCACTCCTATGGCCAAAATTGTGACAGTCCGCACTTTCTTAGCCGTGGCAGCCGCTAAGAAGTGGGAGTTGCATCAGATGGATGTACATATTGCCTTCTTACATGGGAATTTGAATGAGGAAATATACATGCAGTTGCTGCCAGGATTTGCGTCTAAGGATCAAACAAAGGTGTGCAAACTAAAGAAATCTCTATATGGACTACGTCAAGCTCCCAGATGTTGGTTCTCAAAGTTAACAACAGCCTTGATACAGTTCGGGTTTGTCCAGTCGTGTCCTGACTACTCTCTATTCACCTATTGCAAACACAATATTCGTTTGCACGTGCTGATATATGTTGATGACCTGATTGTTGGGAGAAATGATACTGCTTCCATTGTAAAATTCAAAAAGTATCTCCATCAATGCTTCCATAAGAAAGATCTGGGTCCACTGAAATATTTCCTAGGGATTGAAGTAGCTCGTGGCCCTGAGGGAATCTTTTTGTCTCAACGGAAGCATGCCCTAGACATTATCTCGGAATGTGGACTCTTGGGAGCCAAACCAACATCCGTACCCATTGAACAGAATCATCATCTTGTACTAGCAAAGGGCGCTCTTATGGAAAATCTGAATCAATATCGATGATTAGTGGAACGGTTGATCTACTTGACCATTACACGTCCTGAGTTGTGTTATTGTGTTCATATCCTAGCTCAGTTCATGCAAAGCTCACGACAAGAACATTGGGAGGCAGCTCTGCGCGTAGTGCATTATGTGAAAGGATATCCACGACAAGGTATATTGTTTCGTTCAAATAGCGATTTGCGTCTATATGCTTATTGCAACTCTGATTGGGCAAGCTGCCCACTGACACAACGATCGTTGACTGGCTACTTTGTTCTACTAGGGCAATCTCTAGTTTCTTGGAAAACGAAAAAACAACATACCGTGTTGCGCTCCTCTGCAGAAGCCGAATATCGTTTGATGGCTGCAACAAGCTGCGAGCTGAAGTGGATGAAGAAACTTCTTTTGTCCTTTGGGGTGGCGCATGATGAACCCGCGCATTTGTATTGTGACAATCAGGCAGATTTGCACATAGCCGCAAATCCAGTGTTCCACGAGCGGACAAAGTATATTGAGGTCGACTATCATTTTGTTCGCGATGAGCTACGGCATGGGAACATTGTTACTTGCCATGTTCGAACCATAGAGCAGTTGGCTGATATCCTGACAAAGGCTCTGGGAAAAGAGAAATTTGCATATTTCCATGGCAAATTGGGCATCCAAAATCTACATGCGCCAATTTGAGGGAGAGTATTGGGAAACCAGATCTGCACGTAACCTTCCTACAGAAACGCAACCTTTGGTGGGTGCTCTATATTCCTAGATGTATTTGAACAATCAACTCCTGAAACTGAGTCTCCTATTTGTATATATAGGGATGTACCTTTCAAAATAAAGAACAAGAAGAACAAATTCCACAGTTTTTTCTCAGGGCTTCAACGAATCCATATCACATTTAGAATGTTGTTCTCATCTTACCTTTAACAATTATGGCCAGGGAAGTGATCAAAGTTCTAACCAGGAGGATGTGAAAGCTTGTATTGTGGAAGAAAGACAAGACACTTAATGACAAGTTACGATATATTTTCTCATTCATTTCCTTTCTCATGGGGTTGCACCATTTTAGTGCAACCCCGCACTCCAAGTTTTGGGAGGTCAGGTCCCATGATTTCTCAGTCCGTCTCATAAAACAAGCAAACGAAAATAAGTATCTAATGGGAATATTCCCATTTTCTCATCCTAGTCGCAACAACCAAACAGGCCATTAGAATATTTTTATTGGTGTAGAAGGTTTCTGATGATTGACCTCTAGGATACAACAACTCACGACCTTGGTGCACTAACAGCCCAAAACAATGAACCAATGTATTAAGGATGCCCAAAACCCAACAACAGAGAACCAATATTGAAGAGAGGAAGAAATCGAAGTGTAGTAAGAGCAAGAGCAAGATACCAAGTTACAATTACCTTGACAAATGAAAAACTTATTGCCAAAACAAAACGTACTTCTTTACGCTTATATCTTCAATGGTATATTTCTTTTTCAAAGTAAACAGAATTCCCCTTGATGTCTTGTCAGTATAGTTAGTGTCAAATAAAGAGTTAGACAACGAATTCAAAATCTAACCTAAAATTTTGAATCTAACGATACCAAGTTACCCAAATCCACCATTGTTTCCACCTCCGTTGTAAGACCTAAAGTCATAATCAATCCTATCACTCGGTTTGGAATGTCATATAAAAAATCTGGAAACACAAGTACAAAAAGCCCAACATTCCAAATCCAACAATACCTAGATTATACAAATTCAACACCATTTTCCCCTTCATCTTAAGACCCGAAACTATAACCAATTCCAATTGTCCAATCAAAATCATTTTGATCATGAAACATATATCAAGTCAAGTCAAAAATCCAGAAGCACAAGTATGTAGATCCCAAATTTTGAATTCGACGACACCAAGATTACCAAATTTAATACCGTTTACTCCATCTTAAGATCCAAAATTAAAACCGATTCCAATTGTCCGATTAGGATCATTCTGATCCTGAACCTTATCTCACATCAAGTCAGAAATCCATCAACATAGGCACATAAAGTCCAAAATTCCAAATCCGACAATACCAAGATACAATACCATTTACCCCCTTATCTTAAGACCCAAAGCTGGAATCGATTCTGATTGTTCGATCATGATCATTTTGATGCTGAACCTTATTTCACATCAAGTCAGAAATCTAAAAAATAGATACATAGAGTTTGAAATGTTGAATTTGACAATACCAATATCACCCAAATCCAATACCATTTATCCACCCATCCTGAGACCAAAATCTTAAACCATTTTCAACCAATCATAACACCCAAAATATCACCCCACAATAACGTTATAAGCATAATTTTTGTTATGTTTCAAATTAAGAGATGTATGCCCTACGAGTGAGACTAGAATGTCTCATCCCTTTGGTGTGGTGCACTTAATTTGATTGACTATAGACAAATAAAGGATCGTTACATTATCATTAGTTACTTTGACAACTGGATTCACTCATTTTCACAACTTCATTTGTTTAATCGTACAATTTCATATTACATTTTGGTTTCATTATTCTATTTTGATTATTCATTAGTCATTCATTTGTTCAGTCATTAGCTTTAGTCTCTTAGCCATTTAATGTTGGAGGGAGATTCAAAATTTCAAAAATCTCATCTCTCTCTCCTTTGTTTGGTTTTGTTTTTTCTCTCTTTCCCTCCTAGTGCATGTAGGAGACTCTTGTTCCACGTTGCTTGGAAAAAGAGTTGGCTTTAAGTATATTACTAGGATTGCTCTCCCTATGGGTCCAATATCTCTACATGAATGTGAGGGGGGGTTGGGGTGCTTTTCACACATGTGCATCTAGCCAAGTCGGGCTAGGACGGGACAAGGCAAGGGCATGTGTGCATGTATACGCGTGCTACATTGAATCATTTTGCCTTTGACCGATTTAGCAAAGGTTGGAATACCTAAACCTAAAAGAAAGAAATTGGGACCAAAAATATGTGACTGTGTGTTCATTGGATATACGCAACACAATGTAGCTTATCAGTTCCTTGTAGTTGAAACTATTGATAATGTTGTAGAGTACAACATAATAATTTAGTCCTGAAATATAGAATTCTTTGAGCAAATTTTTTCATAGAGAAAAGAAATAATAAATACGAAACCTCCCCAAGTCCATTACATAAACTAAGAACAAGAGTTAAATGCTCAAAGAATTAGTACTTCACTTAGTAATGGAAACATCGATTCTAATAATCAAGAACCAGACTTAAGCAGAAATAAAAGACAAAAGAAAGAAACAAACATAAGTGATGGAATGTTCACATTTTTTGTAGACAAATACCAAATAACCTATCGGAAAGTTGTAACTGTTAGACAGTGTATGCCCTTAGCTCCAATCAAATTGATGTGCATATACATTTATTGTAAATGAAGAAAAGTGCATTATTGTTCCATGTTGATATTGGTATGTTTCTGTGAAATTACCCCTTAAACTGGACATTTATGAGATTAGTATTAGTTTAGAATGTTTTCAGCCATTCAATAGACTTTGGGAATTTATCCTGCCAAGGCTAACGCTAATGTGCTACCAAATAAGTTGGGGTATCTTGTCTCAGTTGTTATGGTTAGACCCAAAGCACATGCAATTTGTGTTTAGTTGAAACGCTGAATTTGGATAATTTTCAAGTTATGCCCTTGATCTTGGAGATTGATGGAAAAAACTAAAAAGTTACACATAACCCCTAAACTTGATTATGGTACTACCAATCAGTGAGATCCATTGAAGGTCAAAATCTGGGCATGCTGGGGTAGTCTGAGAATTCATCTCAGTGTTGGGAGATCCATCATATGGATGGCCAAACCTTCTAGGGAGGTTGGGCAAAATTTCAAAAATTTTCTTTCTCTCCCATCCTAAAATCGTATTTCCTAACTTAGAAAACTATATTTTCAATGTTTGTTCTTGAAATAAAACCTGACCAGATCTGAAACCAAAAGAGGGAGAGGGATATACCTGATATAGAATCATAAGGAACTCTCAATGTAAGTGTTCACACCCAAAGAGGATACCAAATCCGCCTCCACTGAAGATGACGCAGCGTATGTTGAGGCAGGATCAGCAAGAAGGGTTCTTCAGCAAGAACCTAGGATTCTTCACCAAGAATCGAGTAGGGCGGTGTAAGCCCAACTTCATATTGTTTCTTCACCAAGAAACAATAATAAGAATGGTTCTTGATCACTCCAGGAGGTGGAGATCGAACTGGGATGGCGCCAAGAGCTGAGGGAGAGAAAAGACTATAGAAAGGAATGTGTTCTCTCTGTGGAATTCGCACCCTATTTATAATCCTTTCAGGATCAACTTTCAAATATGATTAGGAATGAGAATTCCTAATCTAAATCTTGTATTTAGATCTGGATTCTCAAGTTGATAAGACCTATCTTATTCAACTATTAATCCCAGTCAGATTATAAGCCCAAAATGGCCCATTTTAATTAAACCACTTAAGTGCAGTTCGAAATGGAACTTAGGCCCATTAAGTCATATTGCTCACTTAACCCATTATATGTTGGCTAGTTTGGTTCTCTTTGTATAGCGTGGGATCCTAGCATTGATCAACACATCAACCACATGGATTCATCCCAGCCTTTGTTACAAGGCCTGGCTGAATTCACTATAGGTCACAGTAAACCCCTGAGTCCAACACCATGGGCTCTTAATGGGCCCAACATTTACACTAAATGGTCATTGGGTCGAGTCATCTTGTGAAGGCCCAATGACTGTGGGCAAATGCAAGATTAGCCCATCAGGTATTACCCTCAATGATCTTACACTTAACCTCTCAGCCCTTAATGATCATACACTACCCAACAAGAGAGGACCTCTCCCTTGGCTGCAATGTACAGTGTTGCACTCTCTACTCCCACAGATCTTGGGAATTAAAACCTTTTGCAAACGTTTTGTGAAACCATAACATATAAGTATATCTCCATATAAATATATTTCGCAAAACAAATTTCAATAAGTTGGAAATCAACTACCAACAATTTAGGTTTTCATCAGAGAGAATGCATTCCCTAATCATTCACTTTGTCCAACAAAGGGGCTAATCCCGTCACTATGATCACCCACTCAGGTGAATTCTCGGACTGCGCCAACATACCCAGGTTTTGACTCAGTCAAGGATCTCACTGATTGGCATATCAAAGATATCCCAATCTAACACCTAGTGTAGTACCATAATCGAGTCTAGGGGTCAGGTGTAACATTCCAGTTTTGCCCATCTATCTTCAAGGTCCAGGGAAATACTGGAATTTGGTCCGGTTTAGGGTTTCAAAAAAACCTACACTGCATGTACCTTAGGTTTCACCCTAGTAGTTGAGACAAGCCACCCCAACCCACTTAGTGGCACATCAGTGTCAACCTTGGTAGGATAAATGTCCCTAGATGTATCAAACGGCTGTGAAAATTCTAAACTAACACGAGTCTCGTAAGTGTCCAATTTAAGGGTATTACACAAAAACACACCACAATTACATGAATCAATTATGCACTTTATTCATTTACAATAAATGATAATAAGCACATCAATCAAGCTAAGGGCATATAATGTCTAATAATAGGATCAACCCATTTGTCAGATAAAGTGAATGATAGGGCTTACACTCTTTCTAATGGAAACCTAAACTATCGGAAATGGATTTCAACTATGTTTGAGATTTGGTTTTGCAATATAAATATATATATTATGTTTTATGAAAAATGTTTGTAAAATGTTTTAATTCCCAAGATCCATCCAAGTAGAGAGTGTGACACTATACCTTGCAGCCAGAGGAGAGGTCCTTCCCTGTTGGGTAGTGTTGTGATCATTATGGGCCGAGAGATTAATTGTAAAAGACCATTAAGGACTAATTACCTGATGGGCTTTATCTTACTAAAGTCAATTATCCTTGAATCTTCATAGGATGGCTGAATTCAATGATCATTTAAATGTATATGTTGGCCCATTTTGATCTCATAATGATGTGATCAGGGTTCACTGTGTTTATTTGTGAATTCGGCTAAGCCTTTTCACAGGGGCTAGGCTGAACCAATGTGAATTTATGCGTTTTCATTATGGGTTCCCACGCCATATAAACCAGGCCTAAGTTGGCCATGCAACCTCTTGGGTCATGAGCTTTTGAATCAAATGGTCCTAAGGCCCATAATTAATAAGATTAAATAAGCTATCACATGGCAATTTAAGTAGTAATGTGCTCTGAGTCGAATTAAGGTTTGGAAATGGGTATGGAGCACCCATCCTCTTGAGAGGATAAGGCTTATCTCTTAATAGAATTTATATCCAAATTAGATTTGGATAATCTCCTAATTTTATTAGGAGAAGTGCTCAAAAGAGAGTGAACTAGACTAGAACACCACTCTTTCTTATTCTCTCTTTTTCTCTTTTATCTTCCAAGAACCCTATCACGATCTAGGCTTTCAAGGACTAATAGAGATCATTTTTCTATTGATTTTTGCAAGAAAAATCCAGGGGAAATTTAGACACACCTTCCCTAGTTCAATCCAGGCAAAGTTGTAGTTTTGCTAAAAACAGTGTTGCTGATTAGCTTCACCTACACATTGTGCCATCTTTAGTGGATGTTGGTTTTAGAACTAATTTTGGCATGGAATTCCACATTAGGATTTGTATTTAGGGTATCCACATCAGGTATACATCTCCCTCTTTGATTGGTTTAAAATCTGGTCTGGTTCAGTGCAAGACTGACCCTAAAAAGTGCAGTTTTTCAAAATGTAAGGAATTGGATTCCCAAAATGATTAGGAAATTTTTGAAAATTTGCCCAACCATCTAGCATAGTTCGGCCATCCATATGATGGATTATAACCATTCCAACAGTAACCTCCCCTAATGTAGTATTCTGGAAAGAAGCCATAAAAAGTGAAAGACTCTTTAGTCACTAATTACACTTGGGAACTTGTAAATGGCACCATAGATAAATTCAAAGCTAGATTATTTGCTAAAGGATTCAGACAAAAGAAATGTGTATATTTCTTTCACACATATTCTCTAGTTACAAGGTTAACTACCATTAAAGTCTTTTTGATATAGCATCAATTTACAAACTGGTAGTCCATCAAATGGATGTAAAAATAACTTTCTTAAATGAGGAATTAGAGGAAGAAATATACATTAGGAAACCTGAAGGTATTATAGTGCCCAGACAAAAGAACAAAGTTTGTAAACTGATCAAATCTTTGTATGGTTTAAAACAAGCTCCCAAACAATGGCATGAAAAATTTGATAAAATGTTAATAACAAATGGATATAGTAGAAATGATTCTGACAGAAGCGTCTATAGCAAGTTTTTAGATGATAAAGTAGTCATGATCTGCCTATATGTTGATGATATGCTAATAATGGGTACAAATCTAGAAGTAGTAAAAGAAGCAAAACAATTTTTAATCCCCAAATTTGACACTAAAGACATGGGTGAGGTTGATGCAGTCCTAGGGGTTAAAGTCCATAAACAACAAGGAAACTTTATTCTCTCCATGTAAGTGCGGTGGCAAGGCTATGTTCGGTGGTCTCCTTTAAAGACAAAGGAAGACCGGGTGCAGGAGGTAGGTTTGGAGGTTAGGGTAAATGGAAGTGGTAAGGCAGCATAATAGAGTCATTGAATGATGATTTCATTACGAAATGGTCTCTCATTTATAAGAAGAGATCCTGAGGTCCCAAAAGGAAGGAGTCAAAAGTGTTTGATTCCCATTAGGAAAGGGAATATTGGATTCGTTGTCGGTTATCAAAGAGCATTGCTAGGGTTTTTCCATGTGTCTTATGATATCCCCCAAAGGATTGACTATCCTTTCATTTGAGGATTCTCATAATCCGCGTGTGTTACTTCCTTTCGTGACCCATCTAACCAATGTGGCATTGGTGATGTCATGAATTAGTGGGCGCACTTTTATTAGACTCACATAGCGTCTCATCATGCACATAACTTAAAGGCAAATGCGTAACTGATATTTACTCCTGTCCTATGGTGACCCCGAGATTCTGTAATGGCCTCAAGTTCATCGCAAAACTACGCACACCTAAAGTTCAATGCAAAACTTTGCATATCCGAGATTTATTACAAAGCCACGCACATCTAAAGTTTATCATGGTTTCACATTAACCAACGTTCATTGCAATTCATATTAAGTACGAGTTTGTCTCAATCGTGCGATGAGTTATACATTCATTGCAGTCGTCTGATGGATTATAAGCTCATTTTAGGTAGCTGATGAGTTGTGAACTCATCGCAGGGATCCATGGGGTACCAATTTGGTATCCTCTGCATTCTGATGGCTTGGGCAATCACTATGTACCTACACTCCCAGTCACATTGTGGAAATTATACTTATGAAGTTTGGACACTATGACTGTAAACCAATTAAGACACCACTTGGTTGTAGTATCCACTTAAGAAAGCATCCAGGAGAACCCATTTCACAAAAGGAGTATGCAAGTATAATTGGATCTGTGTCATACTTAATGAACTACACAAGACCAAATATAGAAATAGCAGTTGGAAAACTAAGTCATCATATTCATAATCCCAGGAATGAACATTGGGAAGCTTTAATAATATTATTAAAATATTTAAAGGGAACGATAAACTTTGTTTTGCATTATTCAGGTTTTCCTTATGTTTTAGAAGGCTTTACTGATGCAAATTGGATTTCAAATTCAAAGGATAGTACTTCTACTAGTATGTCTTTACCCTAGGAGGTGAAGCAGTTTATTAGAAATTAGTAAAGTAGTCCTATAACACAATTTTGACAATGGAGGTCGAATTCATTACATTAGAATTGGTAGGGTCCGAGGTAGAGTGGCTAAGGAACTTACTGGTAGATATACCACTTTGGCCATGGCCAGTTCCATTTATATCTCTCCATTGTGATAGTCAAACAGCAATAACTAGAGCTAAGAATAAAACATATAATGAAAAAAAAGGCACATTCACCTAAGTTACAACTTGGTAAGACAATACCTCAGTGAATGAATAATCATGCTGGATTTTGTAAGGTCCAAAAAGAATCTTGCAGATTCATTAACCAAACCACAAACTTTTAAAGTGGTCTATGAGGCATCGGTAGGAATGGGGTTAAAGCCTATTACATAAGTCATTAGTGATGGATACCCAACCTATGTGAAAGGAAATCTCTGAAATTAGGTTGAATGGGTAAAAACAAATCACTGGATGACTTGGGAAAGCACTATCAAATTGTACCACATTATAGATACCGAAGTAAGATAGTGCTCACTGCAGAATGAGGATGGTAAGTGTAAGACTCTTAATCAGTTAAGAATGGTGTGTGCAGTGTATGCTAAATAACCAACCTAAGTGAGAGCGAAGTGTGGCCTCTTCTATAAGAACTCTAAGGGCTAACTCTCTAAAACACTCATGATTCCAAGATGGAAACAAGGTTGAAATGTTTCAAAACAAAAAGAATAACTAAGGAAAGGTGAGTTGAGTTGGTTGGCAAATTAGCTAGTTACATCAAAGGGGAAAGATTGAAGGAGCCTGACTATTCCCGTACTCTATAACATAATTAGTCATATTTTAAGTGATGATTGAAGTCCAAAAGGCATCACCATGAATACTTCTCTCAATGCGATACTGAGGTGTTCAATATTCTTGTAATTTTGAATCTTGTGGGGGACTGTTTAAGGGAGATTCAAAATTTTAAGAATATCATCTCTCCCTCCTTTGTTTGCTTTTGTTTTTTCTCCCTTTCCCTCTTAATGTATGTAGGAGACTCTTGTCCCACATTGCTTGGGAAAAGAGTTGGCTTTGAATATATTATTAGGATTGCTCTCCTTTTCCCTCCCTAATGTAAGGGGGTTGGGGGTGTTTTTCACACATGTGTGCGTCGAGTCGAGTTGAGCCGAGCGCAGGTGCATGTGCGTGTATGTGCATGCTTCATAGTTGTTTGTTTGTTTCTTTCCTGAGCATTATTTGTTGTGGTTCGCAAAGGTTTGGTAAGCGAGTACACGTCTACCAGTGGCCTATGGGCTATTTTATTTTGGTAACCGATTTTCAATCGTAGGGGGCAAATGTGGTTTTAAGGAGAGTGCCCAAGTAGCATGACTCAAACCTCCCTTTCACTGCAAATCCCAGTTTCGTCTTCATAGTTATACAACATTCAAAGTCTAGTTTGGAAAGCATTCATCGATAAGTTCCATTCTACCTTATTTACATTATTGTTCCAACATTTTATCATTCAAGTATACTATGCCTCCATAGGTTGACTCAACATCCTATCCTCTTACCTATTCTTTGTCCCTTCCATAATCACATATTCATTTTGTTTCTTCCTTTTGTTTAAATACATAGCTTTACTTCTTTTAGCTCTAATTCCTTTGTTCAAATAAATTAATTAGTTACTTAGGATTCTTCTTCTTTTTGCATGAATTTCCATTACATTAACAATTATGACTCATTGGTCTAATAAAAAATTTATCAAGCCCAAAATTTATTAAAACTTTGCTTGGAAATTTGGTGAAGTTGAGGCCGGTTTGTCCGGACACGTATGGGTTGCCTAACACCTTCCCACACCGTACCCTGGTCTTCAAACCCATTAAGAATCTCATCCCCATTGGGTTAAAGAGTCACTAAGAAAATGAGTTTTCTTGAAAATCTGGGTTTTCCTAAATTCCCAATTCTAAAAATTTAGGTGGCGTTTCCATTCATTTAAAGGTTGAACCAAACCAATGGTAACCGCAAATGAAATATCTGGCAGAGTAATGGTTAGATAGTTTAGTTTGCCTACAAGTCGTCGGTATCTACCAGGGTCTTCAAATACTTCACCCATATCACTGCTCAACCTTGCATTTGTTTCCATATGTGTCTCAGTTGGTTTCGTACCTAACAAACTTGTTTCTTCCAGCAAATCAAGCACATATTTCCTCGGGCACAGATTAATACCATGCTTAGATCTTGCTACCTCTATGCCCAAGAAGTACTTCAATTTTCCAAGGTCCTTTATTTGAAAGTGTTCCTATAGAAAGGCCTTCAACCTGTCAATGCCCATTTTATCATTCCTAGTAACAACGATATCATCTACAAACACCACCAGTAGTATTTTTCCTACCGAAGAGTCATGACTGAAGACAAAATGATCAACTTGGCACTGTTTCATACAAAACTTCCTGACCAGCTCACTGAACCTACCAAACCATGCTTGAGGGGACTGTTTAAGTCCATATATAGCCTTCTTAAGTCTACATACCTTACCATCCTCCCCCTAAGCAACAAACCCTGGTGGTTGCTCCATGTAGACCTCCTCGAGAAAATCACCATGCAAAAATGCATTTTTGATATCCAACTGATATAGGGGCCAATCATACATAGCTGCAAGAGAGATGATAACACGAACTGACCCTATCTTAGCAACCGGGGAGAAGGTCTCTGTGTAGTCAATACCATAGGTTTGGGAGTACCCTTTTGCTACCAATCGCGCCTTCAGGCGCTCAACATGACCATCAGGCAAGTACTTAACGGTATAAACCCACTTACAACCAACAACCTGTTTCCCAGGAGGAAGAGTGGTTAGGTCCCAAGTGTGATTATGATGGAGAGCAGAGAGCTCTTCTTCCATAGCACGACACCACTCTAGAGAAGCAGGGGCTTCCTGGACATCCTTAGGGACAACCGCTGAGGATAACAAAGAGATGAACTGGCGATGGAAGGTAGAAAGGTGAGTAAGTGAAACATAATTGGAAATAGGATGAAGGGTACAAGTGCATTTACCTTTCCATAAGGCAATAGGAAGATCAAGGTCGGAGGCTGGTGGCGGGTTTGGAGCTGGATTTGTTGATGGGGATGAAGCTGAAGGAGTCACAGCCGGTACACGTGAGTGATGTGTATACACGTGATGGATAGGTGGACGGTCAACGGATGATGGCACCGGAGGCAAGGACGTAGGCACGACTAGAACAAGAGGAAGAGGATCAGCCATATGAAGGGGAAGAGGAGGAGGTGATGTGGAGGAAGAAGCATCACCGGACCCCACAAAGAACGAAGTAGACTCAAAGAAGGTAACATCAGTACATACCAAGGAACGACGAGAACTGGGATGGTAACACATGTACCCTTTCTGAGTCCGGGAATAGCCAAGGAATATGCACTTATGGACAAAGCAGACACACCCAAATACCCAAGGAGAAAGAAAAAATGGGGACATGGTGGGAAACAAGACATTAAATGGAGAACAATCATCAAGGATAGATGTGGGCATCCGATTAATTAAGAAACAAGAGGTGAGCATCGCATCACTCCAAAAGGGTTTGGGAACATTCATGTGGTGCACGAGGGAGTTTATCGTTTCAAAAAGATGTCGGTTCTTTCTCTCAGCCACCCCATTTTGTTGTGGAGTGTAAGGACATGAAGTTTGGTGTATAATTCCATGTTGGTCCAAGTATTCATGAAAAGATGAAGACAAATATTCACGGCCATTATCAGAATAGAAATTTAAATGTGAATGCCAAATTGATTGCGAATCTCAGCATAAAATTTCTAGAAGATGGTAAATAATTCACTTCTTTCCTTCATTAAATAGAGTCACGTCATCCTTGAAAATTCATCAACAAAAATAATAAAATATTTGTATCCATTATATGACATCACTTTATAAAGACCCCAAACATCTAAGTGAATTAAAGAAAAAGGACTCAATGCACGATTATCAACCCTAGAGCTAAAGGGAACACAATGGTATTTCCCAAATTGACACGACTCACAATCTAGAACAGAAAGTTGACTCAACGAAGCAACCAAAGACTTTAACACTTTCAACGAAGGATGACCAAATCTACAATGCCACTGGAGATGAGAGATAGATGACTAAAGGGCTGTTGACATTCTTCCACCACCATCAAGATAATACAGTCCACCGGCTTCATACCCTCCACCAATCTTCATCCTCGTCTTGAGATCCTGGAAAACACACATAGAAGGGTAAAATGTAATAGAGCAATTAAGTGACTTGGTCAGCTTATTAACAGACATAAGATTAAATGGAAGCTTAGGTACATACAAAACTGAGGATAGGGATACAGGGTCCAGGTCAACATTACCAACACCACAAATAGATGATGTGGAGTCATTAGCAAGTGTAACAGATTGTGATGTTGAGCAATGAGTGAGAGAAGAAAACACACTTGGAGTTTCAGTCATGTGATCAAAGTCTCCAGAGTCAATAATCCAGGGGTTGGGTGTGGATGCCAAACAATCCATACCTGAGTGTGCAAAATTAGTTGTGTTCTGCTGCGATGTGGACTGAACAAACCATTCATACTCATCACGAGGAACACTCACCATCTCCTTGTCTAGACCATCTAAAGAGGTAGAAGGCATCTGATCAGCTGAACGGTTCTCCTATCTAAAACTGGAACTGGTGTCACTAGTCATGGAATGATTGGCCCAGGTCGAGGGTGGACCATGCAAGTCATAGCAGTAATTAATAGTATGTCCATCCAAACCACAATGAGTACACCTCCGAGGACCCGAGCCACGTCCTCTACCACGAGCTCCCACTGAATCTCTGCCTCTAGTACAACCACCACCACGATATGTGTAGATCCACCACTACCACTCCGGCCATATACTGGGCCACTACTACCACCATGGCCAGATGGGATCCTCGAACCCCATTTCTAACACCTCGAAGTATCGACACTGCAAATGTTGATCTATCCGAGACATTAGGGTTTTCAATAGATCCAATGGAAGTCCTCCGAAGTCGAGCAAACACCTCCTCTAAAGATGGAAGGGCTGATTCTCCTAGCATCTGGGCTCGTACTGGTTCATACATGGATTTCAGCCCCACCAGAAACCGAGTCACATCAAGATGCTCCTTCTATTGTTGTTGAATCTTGACATCAGGAGTGAGAGGGTGATAGACATTCAACTCATTATGGATGTTTCTCATTCTAGCATAGTACTCCTCAAGACTCTGATTGCCCTGTTGCAGATTGAAGTATTCCTGATATAGTTGATATACCCTGGTTGTATTGTCCTTACCAGAATACAATTTCTTAGCATGATCCCACACCTCTTTGGCCTTGTCAAGAAACATGAAATTCACATTAATTCTTGGTTTCATACTGTTCCATAACCACATGATGATTTGTGTATCTTTTTGTTCCCAGTCTTTGTACTCATGAGAATCAGTGGGGGGTTTCTCCTCTCTTATGTGCTTCACCTTCTTCTTTTCCTTCAGAAAAACCTCTACAGACTTAGTCCAAGGGACATACTTCTCCCCATTCAGTTTAATGGAAGTCATTTGGACATTCAGGTGGTCAAAAGATATCATCACATTAGGTTTACTATCACTGTTATCTCCCATTGTTGAATTCTTTTATCACTGAATTCTGCACACTACACACTGCACACTGCACACAGACATTTCACTGAATTCTGCACACTAGTTTCAGCAATAATAAGTGTGGAAAGTTGCACTTGTAACACCACAGATCCTACTCTACATCTACCTGAAGTTTCACCACTATGTGAACAACACTTCCCTTTGAATCACACACAAACCAGCATAAACCCTAGCACACTACAATCTGAAACCCCTCCATACGATATGTACCATACCTCTATGTGCTTCATAACAGAAATTATGCATAAAAGAAACTCCTTACCTCATCGCCTGAAGGACAACCACATGAAGAAAGAAAACACCCACTGCACCACACGTACCAGCCCTACATTGATTAGGGGAGGGCTTAGAAAACATAGCAACCGACCACACACAACACAACCAGAGGCATAGACACCTCAAGGGAAGAGGGCGATCACTCCTTTTCAGCCATTTTCCCAATCTCCAATCGATGGCTGAGAAATCAAGAAAAAAAACCTAGGTCAAATGCGTAGAGGACAGAATTCTAGGCAAGTCCGATTTGTTTAATTTGGCTCTGATACCATGTTTAAGTTTGGCCTGCCCTAGAAGTATGTTTGTCCGTTAGTAGTCAAGTAAAGCAAGCAAACAAGAAGAAGGAAGAAAGAGAGAAAAGGTCTGGTACGAATTAGGGAAAAATTCAACCAAACTTTCGGCCAGACCTGTTATTATATTATTAATGTGATAGGAAAAGACATCAATGCCCTTATTTAAGTAAGAGGCACTCAAACTAACAAAATAGAACAACTCAACAATCTCAACAGGTACAAAGACCGAAATACCCCTTCACTAATAGGACTAAAGCGATCTGGACCCTTGAGAAGGATGAACACGGCGAGAGGTCGAAGCCTTTTTACTAGAAGCTTTTCACTCCTGAACCGAGGTGCCCTCCTTGGTTGGGCTAGATTTCGGGCTACAGGTAGACATGGCCACCTCGATCGGGCTCGGCCCCTTTGGACACTCTGCTCATGTCGAGCAGGCTACCCATGCTACTGCTAGACATAATGAAAGTGAATAAGCAAACTCAAACAAAAGGAAAAGTGACTTACCTAAGGGAGAAGGAGAAATGACTTCGAGAACAAAACAAAAGCTACTGACTTGGAATCTAGCACGCGAGCTCCAAATTGCAAAATCCGAAATAGGACGCGGTGAATGGGACCCCAAGGCCCATATTTATAACCATAGTAGTCGATCTTGGACAGCTCAGCTCAACGCGATCCAATGGCTCCTGTAAAAACTAGTTGCACGGCTATCGAGGCCGCAATCAATTAAGCGTGCATTTTGACGTCTATAGAGTTGGTAATCTATGTGGCATTCATGTGTCTCCAATATGCGACCTGGTTTAGCGGTCCAGCCAACTGGGCCATTATGGCCTGACCACAGGATTGGACATCGAACCAAGCGAAAAATCGAGCCAAATCTACCCTACCTTGTCATGAACTCCCCACACTAGGTCAGGACCCCTGGCACGAGGAATGGGGGGCAATTGATGAGGGGTGATTTAGTAGGACCTAGTAAATAGTGGACACGTGGATGCGACCTAATGAATGGATAAGTGACTCAACATTTCCTTCCACCTCAAAAGGCCAAGCCACCTCAAGCGCCTCGGTGACCTCGGCCATGACCAAAGTCTAAGGAGTTTGGGATGGTCAACCTACTAAGGTGACACATAGCAGACTTCTAGAAGCATGCTAGCTGTCTCTGAGCTCTCTGAGATCACACCACACGACTGTAGGCCTTATCCTCTTCCTGCCCGAATCAGACGGACTCGATAAGCCTTATCGGCTAGCATGATATTCACCTCCAAGAGCAAAATGGACTCCTAACAGTGTGGGCCGAGGATCTCAGAGGTGGTTTCGCGAGACCCATGGCAGCTCGCTTATATAAGGGCACCCACCCTTGTAACCCAGGTACACGCGATTTACTACTTACTAGAACTCTTGCATTCGAGAATTACCAGCTTGCACAATCGGATACTAACTTAAGCATCATAGCGACCACACTGGGTGAGCCACCTCGGGTTCTCTAAGATTTCCTGTCTTGCAATTCGACTGGCCAACTAAGTGACCAGCGTCCGAGCTACCATTTAGCTAGGAGCAACCAGATCGCGCACCATCATCATCAATGAGGAGAAGACCTATGACATCCGGAAAGCTACGAAGTTTGTATATGGCAAAAAAATTGACAAACAAGTTGTACGTGAAGAAACAACTCTGCAGTCTCCAAATGAGGGAAGATTCAGATTTCTTGGAGCACTTTAACAGCTTCAATATGTTGATCACCCAGCTTTTGGGCTTCGGGGTGAAGTTTGATGAAGAAGACAAGGCAATCTTATTTCTAGCATATCTTCCTCCCTCTTATGACAATCTCGTGACCACCCTAGTGTGTGGTAAGGACACTCTTGATGTTGAAGAAATTACTGGTGCTTTACTTTCACATGAAAGATGCAGGAAATCTAAATCTAAATCCAGAAAAGAGGTGGAGTGCCACTACTGTCATCAGAAATGTCACATCCGAAGGTATTGCAAAGAATTAAAACAACATTTAGAAGATGCCAAGAACCGAAAGCTTCCCACAGAGTCAATGAGCATTGCCAAAAATCGGTCCAGAGATAGTGATGATGATGATAATAGTGATTTCTATCACCACTGGAATGTATTTTGATAAAGATACTTGGATACTTGATTACGGTTGTTCGTACCATATGTGCCCAAGCAAAGAAATGTTTGACAGCTACAAGCTTTGCAATGTTGGAACCATTCTAATGGGAAATGAGGTTGATTGTGAAAATCAAGATGTTCGATGGAGCTATCAAAACCTTGAGCAATGTTAGACATGTGGCAAATTTGAGAATGAATTTGACATCCTTGGCTGCTCTCGACAATGTTGGTTGCAACTATCACATCAAGGATGGGGTTTTGAAAATATCGAAAGGGGCCATGACAATCAGGAAAGATGAAATACTTGGAAATTTGTATAAATTAAAAGGAACTACAGTTTCAAGTGGATTGCATTATAAGAGGAAGTTGAGTTGCAAGGCGATAACACCAAGCTATGGCATATGAGATTAGGCCACCTTGGTCAGAAAGGGATGAAGGTAA
Organism: Nelumbo lutea; assembly: GCF_056320005.1. Lineage (NCBI taxonomy): Eukaryota > Viridiplantae > Streptophyta > Magnoliopsida > Proteales > Nelumbonaceae > Nelumbo > Nelumbo lutea. The sequence continues at coordinate 36,333,331 of NC_142691.1, forward strand.
CTTCGCAGGAGAAAGTTGTTGAGTGGAGTTAAAGCATGTGAGATGGAGTTCTGCAAATATTGTGTTTTTGGTAAACAAAGAAGAGTAAGTTTCCAAGCAGCATCACATACAAGCAAGAACATGCATTCTGGATTATGTACATACTGACGTCTAGGGGCTAGTATCAGTTCAGTCCAATGGAGGTGCTAAGTATTTTGTTAGCTTTATTGATGATTGTTATAGAAAAGTTTGGGTTTATTTTATGAAGCAAAAAATTAGAGGTATTTGGAATATTTAAAAGGTGGAAAGCTGAGATTAAAAACCAAACCGGGAAAAGGCTAAAATATTTGAGATCTGATAATGGTACTGAGTATACAAATTCAAAATTTGTGAAGTACTATGAGGATCATGGAGTTGTTCATCACTTTACAGTAAAGAAGATACCAAAATAGAATGGTGTTGCAAAAAGAATGAATAGGACTCTATCTAGATGCATGAGGTTGAATGTCGGCCTACCAAAGTAGTTCTAGGCAGAGGCAACTAACACTGCTTGTTTCATGATCAACCGCTCTCCATCTTCTAGGATTGACTACCAAGTACCTGGAGAGGTTTGGACAGGTAAATCAGTTGATTATTCTATGCTAAAAATATTTAATTGTCATTGTTATGTTTATGTGCCAGGTGATGAAAGATCCAAGGTAGATGCCAAGTCAAAGAGTTGCAATTTCCTTGGATATGGGAGGCATGTGAAAGGCTATGTACTTTGGGATCCTATCACAAAGAAGAAGATCATCAGCAAAGATGTGGTATTTGATGTGAAATCCGTGCTAAAGGACATTGAAAGAGATGAACATACTATAGATCCAAGGCAGAAGCACAGTGTCTAGATGTAGCTAGACAATTCTTCACAAGAAACAAAAGATGAAGCTAATAGACATGAAGAACCCCAGTCTGGGCCATATAGGATCACCAAAGGAAGAGAGGAGAGAACCTACAAAGCACCACAAAGGTAAGGTTTTGAAGACATGGATTCATTTGCTTTAGTAACTAGTAGTGGGGATCTATTCTTCATCAAGGATGCCATGCACAATAAGGACAAGGACAAAAGGCTATTGGCCATGTCAAAGCAGATGTTGTCATTGCACCGGAATTAGACATGGGAACTTGTGAAGTTTCCAAAGGGCAAGAAGGTGATTGGATGCAAGTGGGAGATTAGAAAAAGAAAGATATGTCAAGGCTCGGGTGGTTGCAAAAGGTTATTCATAGAAAGAAGGGGTTGATTATAATGAGATTTTTTTTTGCAAGTGGTATAGCACACATCCATTAGAACACTGTTTGGTATTGTAACATTATTAGATATGGAGCTAGAACAATTGGACATGAAGATAGAACTTTTGCATGGTGAGCTAGAAGAGGAGATTTACATGCAACAACTAGAAGGGTTTCAAGAACCTAAAAAGGAAGATTATGTTTTCAGGTTGAAGAGGTCATTGTATGGCTTGAAGCAATCTCCTAGACAATGATACAAACAATTTGATGGGTTGGGTTTATGATCACGCGTGGCTATGCCAAGTGCAAATATGATACTTGTGTTTATTTTAAATCACTTTCTAATAGTTCATTTGTGATTTTAACTCTATATGTGGATGATATGTTAAGTGATGTAAAGAATAAATTTGAACGTTACAATGTCAAAATATTAAGTAGAGAGTTTGATATGGAGGACTTGGGACTAGTGAAGAAAATATCGGGCATGGAAATTGTTAGAAATAGGAGAGCTAGAAAGTTGTAGGTACACCAAAAGAAATATATTGAGAGGATACTAGAAAAGTTTGGTATGTCTTAAGCGAAGTCTATGAAGGCACCACTAGTAGCTCGTTTTAAGCTCTCTTCGCAATTGGGTCCAAGCACTGAAACAAAGGTGGATTATATGGCAGGTGTACCATATGCAAATATGATAGAATGTTTGATGCATGCGATGATGTGTACCAGGCTAGACATCTCTTATGTGATTAGTATAGTGAGAAGATTCATGGGTAATCCAGGAAAAAAGCATTGGAGTGCCATGAAGTGGACTTTACAATACCTAGCTATATCAAAGGATCATTCCATCATATTTAATAGAGTAGAATCCTTGACAGACATCATTGGTTATGTTGATTATGACCTTGCAATGGATCTTCATAGTAGAAGATCAATGACAGGTTATTGTTGGAAGGGTTAGAATCCATCTTACAAATGGCCGAATCATGCTAGATGGCTGGGTGAAATTTCAATTTTTTTCTATCTCAACTCGAAAACCGATTTTCAGGTAACTTTGAAATCTAAATTTCGGATAGATCTTGCACCGAACTAAACCAGATTTGAAATTTAATTTTTTTATCAAGTTGATTGTACTTGATACAGAGACCATAAATTGCAGCTCCCGGAGTGAATATTCATGCCCACTGTCAGTCCCAAAACCAGCCTCCAACTAAAAATGGCACAGTGTATAGAAAAAGCCACTTGAACAACAATGTTTTCAGCATAACAGATACCCAACTTGCTTGGATCAAATGGGATATGTGATCCTGATTTCCCCAATGTTTTTCTTGCAAAAACTCAAAGGAAAATTTGATTAAAATCAATTCTTGCAATGGTTAGGTCATGATAGGGTTTCTAGAAAGAAGAGATAAAAGGAGAGAGCAAGAGAGTGAAGAGGACAAATTCTATTTTCCCTCTTCCTATTAACCCCTTATATGAAACACTCTCCTAATCTAATTACAAGATTATCCAAATCAGATTTGAATCTACACTCTTTTAAGAGATAAGTTTCATCCTCTTAAGAGGATAAGTGCTTCATACCCAGAATCATGCCCAGTTTCAACCCAAATCACATGACAACAACTTAACTAATCTTATTAGTAATGGGCCTGTTGCACAACTTTTTCAAAGGCCCATGTCCATAGGTGTTGCATGGCCACTTTGGGCCTAATGTTGTATGGCATGGGACCCCAAAAAGGTCTCACACAAGTACATGAAGGTTTGGCCCCACCTCTTAAGAGGTTAGAATGAATTCACTACCTTGGGCAGTGGACCCCTGAGCCAATCAGTATGGGCTCAATATGGGCCCAACATTTACACCTAAATGATTCTTAGATTCAATCACCCTATGAAAACCCAAGGATAATAGACTTATGTGAGATAAAGTTCATTATGTAATCAGCCCTATTGAAGGGAAGGGAGACCCATCATATGGATGGCCAAACCCTACAAGAAGGTTGGGCAAAATTTCAAAAATTTCTTTACTCCCATCCGGGAATCCTATTCCCAATTTAGAAAATTCCATTTTCAAGGTTCGTTCTTATAACAAAACTGAACCAAATCTGGAACCAAGATAAGAGAGGAATGTACCTAATAAGGAATCCATGCAAAAAACTCCTCCCAACATAGGTGTTCACGCCCAAAGATTGTACCAAATTCTCCCTCCACTGAAAACGACACAGCTTAGAATGAGGCAAGATCAGTAGGTAGTTTTTCACCAAGAACTTGTGATTCTTCAACAAGAATCAAATGGGATATTGAGCACAGCTTCAAAATTGTTTCTTCTGGAACTTATGCTTGTCCCAGAAATTCATATTTAAGGTTGTTAGTGGAAGAAAATGTAAATTTTATGAACTTCTAAATATGGTTTTGTCTTTTCCTAGCTTTAAGTGGGGGTACCTTTGGGTTTTGGGGTGTTTGGGTCCATTAGACTCAATTTCATTAGTCCAGGTGTCCTAATGGGTCAAGTAAGAGGTTGGCATCAACCTCTACCCTCTTGAGGTCCTAGGTTGGAACATCTATGTAGTGATTCAATCTAACATGTCGAAATGGTATCTTTCTAGTTTAATGGTCAAACGGATGAATTAGGATGTGAAATTTGACATGCTAAGGTTTTTTGGGTTCTGAACACAGTGGCGATATCTAATTCGTCAAATAGGGTCAGGATGATTAAGATCTATGGCTGACAGGTTTTGATCAATGAGTAGTGGATTATCACTTTTAAACGTCTTGAATCTAATGGAAGTGATGGATCTTTGATAAGAGGTGTAGATTGACTTATTTATTTTTTACGATTTTAGCTTATGGTCTTTCTACCAAAGAAGGGCCCACAATGGAATCCTACTTTTTCAATGGTCAAATGGAAGTGTTTGGTCATGAAATTTGACATGATAGGGTTTTTTGGGTCTCTGAATACAATAGTAAGGTTTAATTGGTTATGAAGTTGGGATGACGGATGGTAAGCTCTAATTAATAAGGTTTGCAAAAATAGGATCTAGGATTGATGGAGGGGTCAAATAGTGGAATTTTGAGCTACAATTTGGTAGGTAGTCACAGATTAGGGTGAGAAATCAAGTGGATGGTTCTAGTCTAAGAAAGATACAGTCGATCTTGATAATCATTCATGGCCATCAGAATGGGATCTTGATGTTTTTGCGGTTGGTTATCGAAAATTCATGTTGGGATTTGTTGTTTTATTGTTTTCTAAGGATTTTAAGGTGATGGATATGTTGGTTTTGATTTTAGAGGAATTGGAATTTGAATATCACATAGATTGGGGCTGTTAGAAAGGAAGTTAGTATGATGAATGGTGGATCTTTGTAGTTTAGTTATACCTTTCCAAGTTTGGGATGATGTCTGATCAAACATTGATATTAATTTTAATGTTCTTATTTGTCTTGTGGATTGTGTCAAAGGGGGGTATTTTGGGTTTTGGAAAGTCTCAAGTTGATCTATGTGTTCTTTCTTAAGAGAGAGAAAAGAAAATGAGAGAGAGAAGAGAAGAGAGAAAGAGGTTCAATTGAGAACCAAAGACAAGGGCTGGCCGACTACAAGTTTGTTATTTATATTCTCTTAAAATAATAAGATCAATAATTACAAGAACGCCCTTGGTGTAAACATACTAACAACATACTAACAACAAACCAATAAATAAGTTTCACAACACTACCCCTCAAGTTGGGTTGTATATGTCTATCATGCCCAACTTGTCGCACAACTCATTGTGTCGCGAGTATGGAAATCCTTTTGTAAAGACATCAGCAAGTTGTTCCTTGGAGTCGACATAAGGGATGCAAATTTCCCTATTTTCTAATTTTTTCCTTATGAAGTGTTTGTCCACTTCAATGTTCTTGATCCTCTCATGCATATATTAAATAGGGTCATTCATAAGAATAAAAACTTAACAAATACATCGATCTCGCTCAACTCATTGAATTTCTTCTTAAAAATCACCAAATAAATAACAATGAATCTCGAGGGGTACCAGTCTTCTTGGTTATGTCATTGCCTGCATATGTGTGTTGGGGTGAATGAGGCGCATGGTTTCATTCCCCACACCCTAGCCTCAGGCTCACTCCCCCACACTTAAGATGAACATTGTCCTCAATGTTCCTAGCGTTAGGGAGTAACAATAAAACCAGCAAGAGCATCATCAAGTAATAGGAGGTGTTCAGAGGACTTCCCTGAAGATCATTCTTAAATTCTACAATATGTTGTCAGTGGGAAGCTTCTTCTGCTACAAATCACTTGCAAACTAGAAGAAGAGATCAGAAGCTTTATTCTAACTAATAATAATCTAAGCCAAACAATAAAAAGACTACTATACACAATTCAAAACAATGTAAATAATTTAACCAATCTGTAATCCTAATCTAGCAGCAATTTACAAGGTATAGACTGATATATTACCTAAGAATACAAAAGGCCAAGCAATCAACAATTTTGAAATCTACTGCAGACAGATCTAAAACAAAACTGAAATCAAGAACTTTAGGGCTGGGATCAGATTTGTTATACTGTAGGGCTGATATCATATCTGAGCTTAAATCTTAAAATATATTAAGAGGACTTGAAATAAACTATAACCAGACCTGAGTTAGGCTTGGTTTAAGGGTTTTAAGCTCTGTAATTGAAGTCCAAATTGTATAACTTATACATATAAAATAATTGCTAAGACCTGAAATCAAGTCTGCAATGTCTGATATTGTTAGCAGCTGTAATTCAGATCGAATGTTGGCAGTTTTACAGAACAAAACTAAGTACATAGATATTTCAGATCAGATCTCATATCAAACTACCTGCACTTCAGGTCTGCAACTTTATTAGAAATCAGAGTTGGCCAACAAAAGCTTTAAATTTAGTAATGGACATCTAAGCTTGATGTGGCTCATATTAAGTGATTGCAGAAACCTGAAATCAGATCTGCAACTTTATATTGTAAGCAACCTTGATTCAGATCTGAATGCCAGTATATTACAATCAAAAATATGAAGCTCCTTTTGGACCTTTCAGGCCTCACAAACATCAGTTCCAACCAATCAAAGCATCAATCTTCAGAAATTTCAGATTGGGTGCAAATGATCTAAAACAAAACATTAGTCCTCAGAGAATTCAGATCTCATACTGCCTCAGATTCTCATGCACTTCAGATCTGATTTTACCATTCATGGCTTACATTTTCATCAATGAGGCAAGTCTGATGTATCAAATTGTGACTTGGGTGTTGTTACTACCTGAATTCACATCAGAATATAGTGGATTCAGGTCTGAGTTCGGATGAACTCAGATCTGAACCTAGTAGATTTGAACTCAGATCTGACCCCAAGTCTGAGTTCACATCAAAATTTCTTTCATTCTTTGCTACATTATCGGCCATGAGACAAGTCAGATGTATCAAAATATTAGTCAGAATTGAGTAGGTTCAGGTTTGAGTTCAGATGAACTCAAATCTGAACCTAACAGAATGCAAACCTGCAATTAGCAGAATTTAGATCTGAACCCAAATCTGAGTTTAGATCTTCAAATACCATTGTTTCATTCATTTTTTTCTTTTTCTTTTTTTTCAATATATATATGTATATTTTCTTTTTAGAATGGAAGAAAGCTAAAATAGAATACAACAAGGCAACCAAAATCCTTTTTGGATGAGTGTAGGTCCGATTGCTTAATGCAATTCAAATCTGAACTCATTTTGAGATTTATAAATTTTCTTTTTTCTTTTTAGAGATAATATAACCAAAAGAATAAGAGAAATTAGATCTACATAAACTACATTAAAACTGAAACCAAGGATGGAACAATCAAATATCAAGAGAAGAAACATGGCTCCATCAATGCAGCCCTTGATATACACTTATTGGAATCTAGTACACACAGTTGCATACATCCACTCAGATCTGCTAAACTATAGGCTGCTATCACAGATGAATTCTTAAGGTATATTCAGAGGACCTAAAATGAGGTGTAACCAGTCCTGAGTCAGGTTTGGGTTCAGGTTTGTATGCTATGCAAGTGTATGGCTTCAAAATCTTGAAGAATTCTTATGACCTGAAATCAGGTCTTATATTGACCTATATATGCTGCTGCTATTGAAAGCAGTTCAGTTCACAATTAATCCATTGAATATCTTGGTTCAGACTTCTTATGAATCCATATAAATGCCCATAAGCCAAAATTAACTATAGCTTACAAGAATATATAAGACAAAACATTCATTCCATACACTTTCAAATTCAGGTTTGTATTCTTGCTACCCTACATCCTGCTCTATTCTCAACAACAATTAAGATCCGTGTCAATTCAGATCTGAATTTCATCACCCATGGCTAACCAATTATTCTTGGGGGATAGCAGATGTATCCTAGGGTGAATTGGGGTGGTGATGACCCCTAATTCCACTCAAATTTTCAGGAACTCAGATCTGAACCTGAATCCTCACTTTCCCTTCTTTTCTTTATATGATTCTTTTTTTTTCTTTTCATTTCTATATATTTTTTTCTTTTTGTAATGAAAGAAAAATAATAATAAAGGGCTAAAACACAACTAAATCTTTTTGACTGATAATTGTTGTACAGTAGCACAAACTTGACCGGAAATCAGGTATGCTAACCGTTGTACTATACTAGCCTTTCTATAGATATGAATGCTAGTAGAAAGCACTGCTTTTTTATTGAATATTTGAGGCATCACAATTATTCAATCCAAACACACATTTTCAACTAATTTAGATTGGGTACAAATGGATAAAGCCAAGAACTCAGTCCACCCAGAATTCATAGTATGCTCTGTATCAGTTCAGTCCTCTCATCATATCAACTGCATTTCAGATATGAATTTTTCTCATTCTTTGCTATCCATGCACCCTTGAAGCAGGTTGGATGTGTCATAGGGTGAATTGGGGTAGTGATGGCACCTAATTCACTTAAATCTTGCATAGGTTTAGGTCTGAGTTCATCTGAACTTGGATGAACTCAGACCTGAACTGAGCAATTCTACAACAATAGAATTCAGATCTGAAATCAAGTCTGAGTTCGGATCTGAATTCTCAATTGCCCTTCTTTCTTTCATTCATTTCTTTTTATTTTCTTTTTCTAATTTTTTTTCTTTTTAGAATGGAAAAGTAAAAGGCTGAAACAACAAAATAACTAAGTCTTTTCGGCTAAGTGCTGCAGGTCTAAGTTCTGTAGATCTGAGTGTGGAATGCAACTCAGATCTACAACTCTAATGTTTTAGTGAGTTTTTTTCTTTATTTTTTTCTTTTCTTTTAGAAGATAATAACTCCAAGATAGAAAGGAAATCAGATCTACTTTTATTAAAATGAAACTGAAACAAGAAAATAAAGTAATCTACTAAAGAAAGAAGAAACATAACTACAGTAGTACAGCAGTTGCATTCAAAGCTAAAATAAAAAATTTAGCAAATTAAACTAACAGTGAATGCAATGCTGAATGAGACTAGATTAAGAATAGAGTACTACCCATTCAAGTAGTAAGAGCACTAGCAAGAGCACTACTAACCGTTGAAGTAGTAAAGTAGTGAACAGAGTATCGATCCCATGAGGATTTAAGAAACAATTATCAATACTAAATTGGGAACTTCTTATCTGATCAACAATAAATCAAAACTTCATTCAAAATCTAAAATTCCTAAACTAAAATCTATCTAAGTTATTGGCCCAATTGCCTTCAATTCAGGTTAGAAGAGTAAGCAGTTAATGTCAATCTCAGAATTTAGCAATCAATCAAATTGAACCATTCGAATAAATTGGTTTGGTGAAACCCCAAGGTCATGAACCGCCTCTCTCAAGTGCATGTTCATCCTATGCATGAGTGACGGTTTTTCTATCTCTAGCAAGAATCTAATCCCCATGCATGCATTTCTTCAAACACTTCTAAGGCATCAATTCAAATCAAAATTGATCACCAACTAAATTGTGCAAGTTATCTCAAACCTTGCATCCAATTCAGTTCTTGAATAATATATCCTAATTCCTAGAGTCTTTCTCAAGCACTCTAAGAATTCTCAAGCTTAGATATATTCGGCTAATTTGAAAAATTGCAGATCTGAATTCTCTTTCAAGCAATTCAGATCTTGCAATCTCAAATCTGAGTTTTGAAAGTTTAATTGGCTGAATTGATCTACAATTAACACTTATTTAAGAAACTTCAAGAACAATTCACACCCATTCGAATGAATCAAAAAGAAATTGATTGTTGATCTGAAATTTTACAAACTTACTTACAACAATAAAGAATGGAAGAGGGAGAAAGAAAAAAATTACAACAAGGAAGTTGAATTCAAATTAAAGGAAAATGAAACTAGAATGGAATTATTACAATAAATCCCTGAATCAAAAATCCTCAATAACGAACTCACCTTCTCTTCTTGCTAGCTTGAACTCCTTCAGCCCTTCTTCTTCTCCTCCTTACGCCTAGCTCTTCTTCTCTTCTCTTCTCTTCAAGGTGTTTGAACCTCTAGGAGTGGGAGAGCCTTGGTCTCAAACAATTGAACACTTCTCCCCTCTCTAGAGGCCTCCTTATATAGATTTTCAAGGGAGCTCTTGCCCCTTCTTGAAGCCTCTAGAATGGGGTGTATTACATCCCCTTCTTGAACTTTCTAGAGTTCTCTCTTGAAAGCCTTCTAAGGGTTGTCGCCCCTAGTTCTTTGGGCTGCTATTTGGATTGCACTTATCTCCCTCTTAGCACATGATAGCTACCCTCTAAGCTGCTCTTTTGGGCTGAGAATGGGCCTTCTCTACTGGGCTGAATTTTACTCTTTGCTAAGCTTTCTTTTCTTGGGTTTTCTCAAGGAATCAAATTGTACTTCTTGGGCCGAAGTGTGCTCTCTTGCTTCCATAATCGGGTTGGGCTGAAATTGGTTTTTTTGGACCTTCTTTTCTTACCTTTTGCCTTCTTTTTCTTGGATTAATTACCCCTGAAATCTTTTCTAAGTATTAAGCTAAATTAGAGAAAAATTAAATAAAATCAGCATAATAATTCATGCAAAAACCTCATAAATTGTATGTTCATCACATCCATCAAAAACCGTTCTGGAACATTCATAAGTCATATCATCCCTCGAGCTACCTCAAGAAGGTGTCTATTTTTCCTTTCGACAACACCATTTTGTTGTAGTGTTCTTGTGCATGAGCTCCTATGAATAGATCCATGGGAGGCAAAGAACTCATTAAGCTCATCGTGGAAGTATTCCTTGGCATTATCTAATTGAAAGATCTATATTTCAACATGGAACTATGTAAAACATCATCCGTTGGAAGTCTTGCATGATCTTTAGAACTTCATCTCTACTACGCATTGGGAATACCTATGTATAGAAGGAGAAATCATCAATCAAAGTGATAAAGTACTTATACCTACCCTCAGAGATTATAGTAGTAGGCCCCCATACATCATAATATACAATATGAAATGGAAATTGGATTTTTTATTAATTTAATAAAAAGTTGTTCTACATTGTTTACTCAACTGACATGTTTAAGACTGAACATGACTTAAATAAAAACAAAAACAAAGACTTCATTATTTCAAAAGAAACATTACCTAGCTGACTATGCCACAAAAACTCTTATTTGACTGGATATATGACTCAAGGACGCCACCGAGAGACCAGCTTTTTTGTCGAGAATATAGAGACCATCCATTAGGCTTCTTCAACCAATCATCCTCCCAAAAGTTAGATCCTAAAAAACACAAAAACCAGGAAAAAAGGTTACGTTATAGTTTAAAGAGTTTGTGATGCTACTAATTGAAAGCAAATTTATAGGAAGTTGGGGAACATGTAACACACTATTTAGGTTAAGGCCATGGGGAAGGGATATTGATCATTGGCCTGCAATGAAGGAGAATGATCAATCTGCAAGCATTACTTTATCCCTTCCTAACAAAAGGCTATAAGTTTGAAACAAATTTGGCTTACTGATCATGTGGTCAAAGGCCCCTGAGTCAATGATCCAAGGGGAATCAATGGTAGTAGTGACATTGAATGCAAAAACCGCATTACCTCATGTAAATGTAAAATGAAGTAAAAGGAGTACCAGTAACTAAACTATCCATCTGTCGCAAAGCCCTACCATATGACTCCAAGTGATATCTGAAGGAATTCATGATATCTTGCTTGGGGTCAAAACTAGTAAAGTGGTCCCGAGTAGTATCAACAACTTGAGTATCTTGGGTTGCCACATGTGTTGCATTATCTATTGTATTCGGCTTCTTCTAACCTTGCACTTTACCCTATTCTTGGTTATTCATTGCCCACTTGGGTTTCCCTGAATTTCCCAACATGTGTCACATGTATGTCGTGAGCTCCGATAGTGGGTACAAAAAAACTTATTTTTATCATCAACCTTCTTGGAGTCACTTTTCTTCACCATATTGTTATTAACCATCACACTCTGCCTACTTTCTTCAGATTGAACAAGGCCATATACCTCTTGAACTGAAGGCAACTCTTTGCTTCCTAAGATCTGAACTCTCAAGGGTTCATAAGCAAGGTTCAATCCCAACAAGAAAGCAAATACACGCTATTGAGAAACCACTTTCTTATAGGCCTTAGCATCAACATCATGTTTCCACTCTATAGCCTGATAGTGATCCAATTCATTCCATACAGAAATAAGGGCTGAATAATTGGCAGACAAACTACGATTTCCATGTTTATAGGTTAAGGATTCAGCTTGCAACTAGCAAATTTTGGCATAATGCCTTTGCTTAGAATATGTGGTTTTGGCCTGTTCCCAAATCTCACTAGTGATGTCTGTCCACATAGAGTTCTTCTTCACCTCGGGCTCCATGGCTACAAGGAGTCAAGACATCACCATATTGTTTTCTTGATTCCACCTATCATGTTCAGCTGTCTCACATTTGGGCTCTTTCGCTCTGCCATTTATGTAACCAGCTTTTCCCCTTGGTGTTACATAAAGTTTCACACTTTTAGCCCACTCTAGGAAGTTCAGGCCATTTAAAGGGTTAATTAGCATGGAAAACATCATGTTTTCACCCCCCATACCATTTGTACTATGAGGTGGTGTAGCTCCAGATAATGTTGAATCATAGTTTGCCATTGAGAAAAAAGGGTCACAAATATACCAGACCAAATCCCACACAAATAGAATGCTAAACTCCCAAGAATTTTCACTTTTCGAAAGAGAAAAAATACAGCTAAAAATTGTCCAGCAATAGTTCATCCCTTAGAAACCCAGTAATCAGTCCAACAACGAGTCTATTAACAGGCTACTGAAAATAGTCTATTAACAGCAATAGTTTGGCCATAAGGAGTCATTAACAAGGCCTACTAACAATTCGGCAATAACACATGAATAAAAAAAAAAAAGAAACACATACCCATGTCCAGCATGTAGACATAAACCTCAAAACCATGACCTTCACAACTCTTCAAAGCATAAACCACAGAGAAAAAAGGAGACAGATACCCCGGTCCAACACTTTTACAAAGGTGCAAGTGCAGAAAATATTTTTTACAACATCGAAAAATCTACAAAATACTTTTCATAGTAGCGAACTAAGAGAGGAGGGTCATTCTAGCATCGCACCTAGGTTGACTAGGTTGACAGCATACTAACAACAAACCAATAAATAAGTTTCACAACAATCTAGTTGTGTTTCCAAGTTTCTAGGGTCTAACAAGAGGGCACGAAGAGGTAGGGTAAAGGGATCGAGCAAAAATTGGGTGCTAACAATTACCCTTAGTGCCATACTATCCATATGCCCTTCGAACACTTTCTGTGCCAATGGCTTAGTTAGTGATTTTGCCACATTTTCCATTGATACTACCTTCTGAATCAAGATGTCTCCTAATTCTTGGAGTCTCACTTATTGTAATGTACTCAACCTCAGTCATGGAGTCTATCGTTGACCTTTGTTTGCTAAAATGTCAACTAACTACATAGCATCCCAACATATCCAAATATAGACTTTCTATCATCTAGGTCAGACTAGAAGTTAATATTTGTATACCCAACCATCTATAGTGAACTAACATCAAAGATAATAGTCTTTAGTCCTTCTTAGGTATTTTCATTATATTCTTCATTGTCATTCAGTGCCCCTATCCTAGATTGGATTGATATCAACTTACAACATCGATGGTCTGAGCAATGTTAGGACGAGTGCACAACATAGCATACATGTGCTCCCTATGATAGAAGTATAGGGAACCTTTCTCATGTCCTCTTTCTCCTTAGGATCTTAGGTGGCATTCCTTTGAGAGAGTGACTCCATGTCTAAAAGGATTGAATCCCTTTTTGAAATCGGGCATGTTGAATCCTTTGACAATCTTGTCAATACAAGTAGATTGGAACAATCTAATTATCCCATTTGATCTATCACTATAGAGTCAAAGTCCCAAGATGTAAGAAACTTCTCCAAGATTATTTTATGGAGAATTGCTGCGAAAGCCAGACCTTCACTGCCGTTAACATTCCTACATCATTCCCAATGAGCAAAATGTTGTCTACATATAGAACTAGGAATGCAACCTACTCTCCCACCGTCTTTTTGTAAACACAGGATTCATCTATATTTTTCTCAAAATCAAATTGTTTGACTATTGAGTCAAATCAAATGTTCTAGCTTTTGGAGACTTGCTTTCACCCCTATATGGATCTAATCAACTTACACATCGTGTGTTCTTAACCCTTGGCAACAAAGCCTTCCGGCTACTGCATATAGATATCTTCAGAAAGATCTCCATTCAAGAATGTAGTTTTGACATTCATTTGCTAGATTTCATAATCGTTTGTCCAATGGGTAGAGGTTTGAAAGATAGCAACTTTGTTGGAACCGTTGAGTCTAGGTGTCAAACCTTCCCCTCATGCATTACACACCATGTATTAGCCAAGTCAATTAAGAGGTTAGCCACCCAACTTAGTTTGCTTGCATACCCCTTGTGGGGCCCACATTAAAATAATAATATAAAATAAATATATATATAATATAAAAACAAAAATAGATAAAATGTCAAGAGTCCAATAAAATAGTACAAATATAACAAAAAAAAATAGAGAGAAAGAAAAAGGAAGAAAAAACAAAGACAAAATATACAAAATCATCAAAATTCCCAAAAATATTAAATCAAATAAAAAGTAACAAATATAAAAAAAATAAATCCAACAAATCAAAACAGAAAAAAATTAAAAATGAAGTTTTTATAAAAAGTTAAAAAAGTTATCAAAACTAAATAAAAAGCAAAATAAAGTTATAATATAACAATTGAAAATAAAAATTACAAATATATGAAAAATCAAAATAAAAAATATACAAAATAAGAAATTTTAGAAAAAAATCAACAAAAAATAGAAGTGCAAAAGAAAAAGAAAAGAAAAGGGACAAAAATGGAAGAGAAAAAGGAGAAAGAAAAATTAATAAAATCTGAAAATGCAAAAAATAAAAATAAAAGGTGAAACAAGTAAAAAGAATAATAATAAAAATTAAAAAATAAAAAAAAGTAAAAAAATAAAGTGTCAATAAATAATAAACAAAATAAAAAAATAAAATATATATATAACAAGGGGACATAAAAAATTATTAGACTTATTTGAAAAATAAAAATAATAAAATATGAAATTCAAAAAGGTAAGCAAAAGAAAAAACATGAAAAAGAAAAAAAATAGAAAAGAAAAAGAAAAGTAGAAAAAGAAGAGAAAAGAAAAGTAAAAAGAGAAAGAAAAATGAAGATATAAATTATGTAAAATAATGAATATTTACAAAGTCAAATGAAAAGTCAAAAATATTGATAAAATAAAAGTGGAAAAAAGGTAAACAAAAACAAAAAAATATATAACAATTAAAAAATAATAATATATACAAATATATGAAAAATCAACATTATAAAATAATAAAATAAGGAAGTCAAAAAATGGGAATACAAACAAATTATAAAAAAAAAAAGAAAAGGGAAAAAAGATCAAAGAAGAAAAAAAAAGAAGGATGAATGAAGAAAAAGAAATGACGAAAAATTGCAATATTTCTTTTGGGTAAAATTAAGGAAAATAAACCATACAATAAATAATAAATAAATAAATGAACTATAAATTCATAATCAATAAAAAAGTCTAAAATCTAAACAGAAAAAAGTGTAAAGCAATTAAAACATAAAAAAAAAAGAAGAACTAAAAAAGAAAAAAAGGAAAACTATTTAAATGGAAAAAGTTACTATGTTTCTTTTGGATAATTAAAAAACATTAAAAATAGAAAAATTAAATAAAATCAATCAAGAATTAAAATAAAAAAATGATGATAAAGAAATGATAATAAAAATGAGAAAAAATTAAAAAAATAAAAATGAAATATATAAAAGATAAAATGAATGATAAGAAAAGAGAGAAAGGTGTAAGACCCACATAGTGTGATAGCATAGGAAAATTAAAATCTCAAAAAATATAATATTAAATAAAAGCAAAAGGCGAATAAAAATAATAAATCAAAAACAAAAGTCCAATGCTAAACAAAAATAAATAACCAAATAAAAATTAATATATATGTGAGTAAATAGAATAAAATAAATAATAATCATAATAATAAAAACATGTAGATTCAAAAAAAAATGTCATAAAATAAAAATCAAACAAAATAAGTAATCAATCAAAAGGGAGAGAAAGAAAGGAAAAGGATAAAATTCAAAGAGGAGAAAAAGGAATGAATAAGAGAGTAAAGGAGATTCTCCATAGTATAATAAAGAACAATGATTTTAGATAAATTGGAATAGATACTAATAGGGAATCTCAAATAAAACTTCAAGAATTTAACAAAAATAAAAAATAAAAAATCAAATACAAATTAAGATAAGGACAAGAAAAATGAAAAGTAACAAAAATAAAGGAAAAATAAAAAAAAAAAGAAAGAAAAAGAAAAAAGTATAAATAGAATGAAGGAAAGTGGGAAAATAACAGATAAATGTAATATAAGTGGGTTGTTTCCTAACGCTCACACCCGGTAATTTCAAAATCTAAATTTCTAAATCAATCTTGCACTGAACTGGACCAGATTTGAAAGTAAAATTAAAGTTGATTGTACCCGATATGGAGACCACAAATTACAACTCCCCAAGTGAATGTTCACACCCAATATCAGTCCACAAACCAGCCTCCAATTGAAAAAGGTGTAATGTATGGGAAAATCTGGTTCAACAACACTATTTCAACAAAACTACTACCCAACTTGCTTAGATCAAATGGGATATATGAGCCTGATTTTCCCAACATTTTTCTTCCAAAAACTCAAAGGAAAAACTAATAAAAATCGGTTCTTGCAATGGTTAGGTCCGTGATAGGCTTTCTAAAGAGAAGAGATAAGAGGAGAGAGCAAGAGAGTGAAGAGGACATGTTCTATTTGCCCCCTTCCTCTTAACCCCCTTATATGAAACCCTCTCCTAATCTAATTAGGAGATTATCCAAACTTGATTTGGATTTAGACTCTTTTAAGAGAAAAGCAACATCCTCTTAAGAGGATAGGTGCTCCATGCCTAGAACCATGCCCAGTTTTGACCCAAATCATATGACCACTTAATTGTTATGTGACAAATTAACTAATCTTATTAGTAATGGGCCTTTGGCCCACTTTCTTCAAAGGATCATGTCCCTATGTGTTGCATGTCCACTTTGGGCCTAATATTGTATGGTGTGGGACCCCAAAAAGGTCTTACACAGGTCCATGAAGGTTCAACCCCACCCTTAAAGAAGTTAGGCAAATACACTACTTAGGGCAGTGAACCCCTGAGCTAATTAGCATGGACTCAGTTTGGGCCTAACATTCACACCAAAATGATCATTAGATTCAGCCACCCTATGAAGATAGATCCAAAGATAATGGACTTATATGAGATAAATCCCATTAGGTAATTAGCTCTGTAATGATTTCTTACACATATCCCCTCGGCGCATAATGAGCACAACATTGCCCACTCAGGTGATTTACCAAACTGCCTCAACATGCTCAAGTATTTGACGCCTCACTAGTTAGCACATTAAAGACAGCACAGTCCAGCACCCAATGCAATACCATAATCATCAAGTTAGGGGTAAAATGTAGCTTCCCAATCTTATCCATCTATCTCTAAGGTACAGGGCATAATTACAAAAAGGTATGGGTTTGGTGCTTTTGATAAACATGGTTGTTCTTAGGGTTTAACCCTAACAGTTGAAATAAGCTGCTCCAACTACTTGGCAGCACACCAGTGTCATCCTTATCAGGATAAACTTCCAACTCTACCTAATTGCTAAGAACATTCAAAATTAACAAGAGTCTCTTAAGTGTCCAATTTAAGGGGTAATACACAAAAAAAACATATTAATATGAACATGAAACAACAATGTACTTTATTTGTAACAAATAAATGTTTATGTACATCAATTTGATTAGAGATAAGGGCATGCACTGTCTAACAATTTTGTGTTTAGGTTTGCAGGAGGTCCTATCTATTGGAAATCAATGCTACAAGGTGCTAGTTGCATTATCCATGACAAAGGATGAGTACATGGCTCTAACAAAAGTAGGGAAAGAAGCCTTCTGGCTCAAAGGATTAATTTGGTCAACTTGGTTTCAAGTAGGAAAATTTGATTTTACTATGTGATAATCAAAGTGTTATGCATCTAGCCAAGAATCAAGTATTTAATTCCCGAACAAAGCATATTGATGTATGCTATTACAAGATATGGGAGTGGATGAACAAAAGGGAAATTTATCCCAAGAAAGTCCATATTGATGATAATGTGGCTGACAGGCTAACAAAGGTCGTAGTAGCAACTAAGTTTAGGCATTGCCTGAGCTTGGTTGGTTTTTTGGTTGTTGAGTGGTTGCCCTTCGGGACATGGCAAGGAAGGATGATGCAAAGCTAGTTCTTGAAGTTAGTGTGGATCTTGTTGCAAAGGCGGAGATAGTTGTGGTGGCTTTAAACCCACGAGCAGGAGAGAGTGGAAACAGTCTAAGAGACGGTGATCTCTCCACTAAAACTCCTCTCCTCCTTGCCTATGGATGTAGGACATTGGGTGAACCACGTAAAATCTTCATCTCTGTTCTTTTGTTGATTTTAATTGTATTTGTGTGTGTGCTTGTGATTTGTGATCAATCCTTACAAAGGCCATGGCAAAGAATCAACATTCTAGTTGTCCTCAAAGGATTTGATACTTCTAGTTCGCTTCACGGTAGCAACTGGAAGGAATGAATAAATTTATCCAAATTTTGGACAAAAAAATAAAAAAAAAAAGAACAAAATTCTGCTTTTTAAATAAAACTCATATAATTAAAGGTCCAACAATGGGCACATAGAGATTTCAATTGTGTAGAGGGTTTAAAGATGTCTTTAGTTCCTATTGATAAGACTAGAATTGAAAAGATCAATTTGCCAAAACCTAATTGATCATCAATAGAAGAAAAACTACCTTTAGCTATAGGTTTAGCTTGTGGCTAAAAACTAAAATGGTTATGAATTGTACCTATAGATATGGACAAAAACATAGTTGAAAGTTTGACCTATGTCGGTTGCTAAAGAGTTCATTGTTGATTAACCTATATTTACGGGTTTTGGGGGGAAAACATAGCTAAAGGTAGCATATAACCATAGTTTATAAAATGTCCATGGCTAAACACTTAAATGTTGATCAATTTATAGCTACGGGATGATGAGAAAACAATAGCTAAAAGGAGCATATAGTTATGGTATTATAAGAAAACCATAGCTAAAATTAGCATATAGGCATGATTTGTACAATGCTTATAATTAAATGCATACATTTTATCCTGTATTAGTACCTGTCACACTCATATATCACATGGAACTTGTTCACAAATTTTTAATAAAGGATATTATATTATGAAATCAATAAAACACATCTTATATATTTTCTGTACATCCATTTGTCCAAAAAATATTACATATTTTAAAGTGCTTTTGTTCAAATTAAAATCAAAATAAAAAAATTCAGTCCATTTTGTCTCCATTCAAACATTTGATCCATTTTGTAGCTAAAGACTCTACCTATAATGAAAATAACAAAGAAATAAATTAGATTTCACATGTGTGTACAATTTACGTTAAAATCTAAATGCATAATACACAATGCAACATTCTTTCCAAGTTAACATTGACATAAAACATTACAAATTTTAGAATATAAGATTATCCTTTCTCTTACAATTACAAGGGTTGAGGGATAAGAACCGCACAACAATGTTGTGATGGGAATCTACAACATTAGAGTGTGTTAATAAGAAAACAATATGACGAAGGACAGGTCTAAAATGATCTTGTATGTATAGTGTTAGACAGTTATGCCCTTTAGCTCTATTCAGATTGATGTACCTTTTTCACATTTATTGTAAATGAATAAAGTACATAATTGATTCATGTCATTGTGGTGTGTTTCTGTGTAATACCCTTAAACTGGACACTTAATGAGACTCATGTTAGTTTAGAATCTTCACAGCCGCTGGATAGATCTGGAAGATTTATCCTACCAAAGCTGACACTAATGTGCCACCAAGTTGGTTGGGATGGCTTGTCTCAACTGCTAGGGTGAGATCTGAGGTACATGTAGTGTGGGTTTTCTTGAAACCCTGAACTGGACCAAAATTTCAATATTTCCCTGGACCTTGGAGATAGATGGGCAAAATTAGAATGTTACACGTGACCCTTAGACTCGATTATAATACTACACTAGGTGTCGGATTAGGCTGTCTTTGATATGTCAATCAGTGAGATCCTTAAAGGGGGTCAAAACCTGGGTATGTTGTGATAGTTCGAGAATTCTTCCAAGTGGGTGATCATAGTGACAGAATCAGCCCCTTTGTCGGACAAAGTGAATGATCGGGGATGCACTCTCTCTGATGGAAATCTAAACTGCCGATAGTTGATTTCAACCGTTGAAATTTGTTTTGCAAAATATATTTATATAAAAATATACATATATATTATGGTTTCAAAATTTTGCAAAAGGTTTTAATTCCCGGGATCCATGTGAGTAGAGAGTGCAGCATTGTACCTTGCAGCCGAGGGAGAGGTCATCTCTTATTGGGCAGTATTTGATCATTATGAGTTGAGAGGTTAAGTGTAAGACCATTGAGGGTAATACCTGATGGGCTAATCTTGCATCTGCCCACAGTCCTTGGGTTTTCATAAGGTGGCTGGACCCAATGACCATTTAGTGTAAATGTTGGGCCCATTAAAAGCCCATGGTGATGGACTCAGGGGTTCATTGTCTCCAACAGTGAATTCAGCCAAGCCTTGTAATAGAGGCTGGGTTGAACCCATGTGGCTGATGTGTAGATCAATGTTTGGGTCCCACGCCATACAAGGATACCCAACTGGGCAGTATGTTAAGAGGTTAAGTGAGCATATAAACTTAATGGGCCTAAAGTCCAATTCGAACTAGCTTAATAAGATTAATTAAATAAGGGTGGTTCTGGGATTTGGATCAGCAAATAGGATAAGGGAATATTACTATCCACTCAAAGAGTCCAGATCCAAATAAAGATTTGGATCAGAAAACTCCTAATTTGATTAGAAAGGCTAATATTTTCTCTTAAAGAGAGTCCAGATCCAAATATAAGATTTAGATTAGGAAACTCCTAATGAGATTAGGAGAACCTCTCTTTAAGGCTATAAATAAGAGCGCAGGGCAGACCTCCAATGACAACTCACAGTCTGTTGAATCAAGAGAAAAGACAACACACAGTTTGACTACTCCTGTCTTCTACTCTTTTCTACCTATTCTTGCCGCCCCTACCCAGTTCGATCTCCACCTGTGGGAGTGATCAAGAACAGTTCTTGGTATTGCCTTTTGCTAGAAAAGCTAATCTGAAATCTGCTGAATCAAGAGAGAAGACAACACATAATTTGACTGCTCCTATCTTCTGCTCTTTTCTTCCTATTCATGTCGCCCCTACCCAGTTCGATCTCCACCTGTGGGAGTGATCAATAACAGTTCTTGGTATTGCCTTTTACTAGAAAAGCTAATTTGAAATCTACTGAATCAAGAGAGAAGACAACACATAGTTTGACAACTCCTGTCTTCTGCTCTTTTCTTCCTATTCATGCCGCCCCTACCCAGTTTGATCTCCACCTATGGGAGTGATCAAGAATAGTTCTTCATATTATCTTTTGCTAGAAAAGGTAATCTGAAGTAGTGTTTACCAGCCCTCCATCATATTCTTGTTGAAGAATTCGGTTCTTGCTGAAGTGTTGCCCTGTCGATTCTGCTTCACGTCACACCGTGTCATTTTCGGTGGAAGCAGTCTTTGGTTTTCTCCTTAGGTGTAGACACCTTCGTTGGGAGTTATTGTTACTCCGTATCAGGTATATCCCTATCCTCCCTTTTGGTTTTAGATCTGATCTGGTTTGGTTTCAAGATTGATCCTTGAAAATGCAGTTTCTAAAATAGGGAATGTGATTCCCACATGGGAGAGAGAAATTTTTGAAATTTCACCCAACCTTCCTATAGGGTTTGGCCATCCATATGATGGACCTCTCATCCCTTCATGTAGATACATAGTGGTCATTAAAACCCTCTGAGTAGAAAGGGTGTCAAATCAACGCTACACGGACACCTACAATGAATCCAGAACCCATCGCACGATTGCTATGAGTTCATCACAAATCCACGATTGCGATGAACTCACACTTGGCATAGGTCACGATGAACTTTGGCTAGCACAAATTTGCGATAAAGCTAAGACACATGCGGGTTTGTAATGAACTGGGACACGCGTAAAGCTGCGATGAACCAGGCGCCATTACAAAATCGCGGAATCACGGTAGAACGGGAATAAACACCAGTTACACTATGTCTGGGTTCAATAAAATATGCCCACCAAATGATGATGTCACCCACGCCACGTCAATATAACAAGGTTATATACGAAGAGAATCTGAAGGGATAGGATTCTCTAACAATGATCCCTTAATAGTCAAACTAAAGGAAATATCTCATTCCCTAACGGGTTCCCTTTCCCAACAGGAAAGAATTTCTTCCTTGACAACCTTAACTTTCTCTTTATAAAAGGGAGAGAACAATCCTCCCCCAAAGAGACAACACAGTATGCAACTTTGACCTAGGGTTTCTCATAATGGGATTCCCCCTTCTCTCTTCTCTTCTCCTCTCTTTCCCATGTATCTTTCTTTCCCGTCGCCATCTCCAGACCTTTGGAGACTGATCGACGGCCAAGAGTCTAGTCAAAACATTAGAATCTCTGATTTTGGCATGGAAGATAATTTAGCATTGAAAACACTAGTAGTAACAGGAAGGTACATAGAGGTTTTGGGGTATACGGAGAAGGCCACCAAGTAGACGGCACCATATCTTTCAATGGTGATCTATTTTGCAAATAGGCTTTGGTGTTTGATTCACCGTTCTCATCCGATTATTAAGCTTTGTCTGAAGGTTATGAACTACATAACTCATTGATCGAGAGCCTCACAATCAAAGTCTCTTTGTGGGGCAATATTTGGCAGCCCTACCCTATTACCAACACCAGGAAGGTGAACCCAACTTATTGGTTTCTCCAATTTTATAATACTTGCATTAAATTTCCCCTACTTGGGTTTTGAGTCTTTTCTACATGATGAGATTATTCTTTTCATACTTTGTGGTTGGTTCTCTCCCTGATTTTTTTTACACCGCATCTGAATCTCATGCCAATTTAACAATTGATCTCATGACATCGTAGCAATGAATTCTTTCTCTTGTTCTCTATCTTGTTCAACAGCATTTTCACCACCGTTCGTATTGAGGGAGAGATACCGTTTGCAAATCTGGGAAATTGGTCTATTTGTTGGTGCCACCAATTACGATCTGATTTATTGGCATTGGAAAAGCTTGATCTTTACTCTCAAAGAAAGTTTGAGAGGGTATTACTGGTGCTCTATAAGATATGTAAGGAAGTGCTCTGTTGCCATCAGACCTTTGCCATGACAAGTGCGCTTGTATGGTAGAATTGGCCAATCAGCACTGCGATGATGTTTTACAATCACTAAGAGATAATAGAAGAGGCTGGTACATTTTCCTCAACTTATAGTGTAAATGACAGTTCTTCATTTCAATTTTTAGTATCCATTTTATTAAAGAAGATCACTATAGATTCCCATCAAACCTGTTTTCAAGAGCCAATAGAGAGATATATCCTACCTATATATCTTCATGTCCACTCTTCAATCCTAGCATTTGGGTTACATGTTATCAATTGAAGGTTATAAATTCCTCAGACACGGCCTTTGGCATATATGAGATATTGTCAATCAATTCTGTTTCACAACCAATATGTTGTTGTCATAACATGGTTTATATTATCAATTAATTTTGTTTGATCATGCTATTGATTAAAAATATGATGGCATATTAGTTTAGCACTAGGGAAAGGGTGGTTCTTTAGCAAGAATCGAGCAAGGGCTCGTAAGCATGACTTCAGATTGTTTCTTCTGTCAAGAAACAATATCAAGAACCTTTCTTGATCAGATCCACAAGTGGAGATCGAATTGATTAGGGGCGGCAAGAACAGGGGAAGAATTCTGCAATTTGCTGTTGTAAAAATCTGAGAAATTTGCCCCTATTTATAACATTCTTGGATCAGCCTCCTAATATAATTAGGAGAGAGTTTCCTAATCCAAATCTTATATTTGGATCAAGACTCTTAAATGGATAAGACTTATCTTATCCTTCAGCTAATTCTAATCTGTTTAAAAATTGAATTCACCCATTTTTAATTAACAAACTTAAGCCTAGTTCGGATTAAGCCTTAGGCCCATTAAGCTTATGTGCTCACTTACGCTTTAATATATTGCCAATTTATCTCTCTTTGTATGGCATGGGACCCTAACATTGATCTACACATCAGCCACATGGATTTAGCCTAGCCTTTGTAAAAAAGCCTAGTCAAATTCACTATAGGAGGTATTAAACCCCTGAGTCCATCACCATGGGCTCTTAATGGGCCAAACATTTACACTAAATGGTTCTTGGATCCGACTACCATATGAAAACCCAAGAACTATTGGTAGATGCAAAATTAACCCATCAGGTATTACCTTCAATTGTCTTACACTTAACCTCTCATCCATTGGTGATCAAACACTGCCCAACAAGAGAGGACCTCTCCCTCGATTGCAAGGTGCAGCGTTGCACTCTCTACTGACATCGATCCCACGACTTAAAACCTTTTGCAAACATTTTGAAATCAACTGTCGGTAGTTTATGTGTGTGTGTGTGTGTATATATCTATATAAATATATTTTGAAAAACAAATTTCAACAAGTTTGAAATCAACTGTCGGTAGTTTATGTTTCTATATAAATATAATCACCCACTCAGGCAAATTCTCAGACTGCCCCAACATACCCAGGTTTTGACTCCCTCTAAGGATCTCACTGATTGACATATCAAAGATAGCTCAATCCAACACCTAGTGCGATAACATAATCGAGTCTAGGGGTCAGGTGTAACTTTCCAAATTTTCCCATATGCCTCTAAGGTCTAAGGCAATACTAAAAATTGGTTTGGTTTAGAGTTTCAAGAATTCCCACACTGCATGTATCTCAAGTCCCACCATGGTAACTAAGACAAACCACCCCAACCAACTTAGTGGCACATTAATGTTAGCCTTGGCAGGATAGACTTCCCCATATCTATCTAACGTTTGTAAAGATTCTAAACTAACAAGAATCTCATAAGTTTTCAGCTTATGAGTCAATACATAGAAACACACCACAATAACATGAATCAGTTATGTACTTTATTCATTTATAATAAATGTCAAAAGATACATCAATCTATTTGGAGCTAAGGGCATAATTGTCCAACAACTCCTAGTTGCACTTAGGTCCAATCAGGTACAAGCTAGAGTCTCATACTTTCCATGTGTTTGTCAAACACTTTCTGTGTAAGTGGCTTAGTTAATGGATCTGCTACAATCTCCACCGATGCTACTTTTAGAATCAGGATGTCCTCTCTACCAACTATCTCCTACAGTACATGGTACTTCCTCTCAATGTGCTTTGACTTCGAATAGGCTCGTGGCTCCTTAGCCTGTGCTATAATTCTAGTGTTGTCACACAACAGTGGAATAGGTTATGTGTTGAATGGAACTACTCCTAATTCCTAAATGAATTTCTTCATCCAGACAGCTTATTTAGCAGCTTCACTTGCGGCAATGTATTCGGCTTTAGTTGTGAAATCTGCGGTGAATCCTTGTTTACTACTTTTCCATCTAGCTGCACAGGCCCCTATCATAAAGATGTACCCAGATGTAGACTTTCTATCATCTAGATCTGACTGGAAATTGGCATCAGTATACCCTTAGATCTATAATGAACTACTATTGAATACCAAACAAAACTCTTTTAACCTTCAAAGGTATTTCATTATGTTCTTCACAGCTGTCTAGAGTTCCTTTCTTGGGTTAGACGGGTATTTACTTACCACACTCACTGCCTAAGCAATGTCAAGATGAGTGCACAGCATGGCATACATGAAGCTTTCTACAGCTGAGGCATAGGGAATCTCCTTCATGCCCTCAATCTCCTCGGGAGTCTAGGGAGACATACCCTTTGAGAGAGTAACTCTGTGCCTAAAATGAACATTTTCTTTCTTAGAATTCTCCATACTATATCTCTTGACAATCTTGTTAATGTATGTAACTAGGATAATCTTATTATCCTCTTCGATCTATCTCTATAGAGTCGAAGTCCCAAAACATAGGTGGCTTCTGCAAAATCTTTCATGGAAATTATTGTGAAAGCCACACTTTCACCATAGATAACATTCCTACATCATTCCCAATTCGTAGAATGTCATCTACATACAGAACCAAGAATGTGACCTTATCCCTACTGGTCTCCCTATAAATACAGGGTTCATCTGGATTTTGCTCAAAGTCAAACTGCTTGAAACTAGAGCCAAACTAGATGTTTCAACTCCTAGAAGCTTGCTTCAGTCCATATATGGATCGGTTAAGTTTGCATACCATATGTTGTTGACCTGCAGCAATGAATCCCTACAGTTGCTGTGTATAGATATCTTCAATAAGATCTTCATTCAAGAATGCAGTTTTCACATTCATTTGCCAAATCTCGTATTTATGGTATGTTGCTACAACTAACAAGATCCTAATAGACTTTAGCATAGCCACCGACGAAAAGGTCTCTTCATAGTCAATTCCCTCTTTCTAAGTGTACCCTTTCGCCACAAGACGAGCTTTATTGGTCTCAATATTACCATTTGGGTCCTTCTTCCTCTTGTAAATCCACTTGCAACCAATTTCTTTCACCCCAGAGGGTGGGTTTATAAGAGTCCAGACCTTGTTGGACTCCATCGAGTCTATCTCGGCTTTCACGGCATCTACCCACTTCAAGGAATCTATGTCCAACATAGCTTCCGCATAAGTCGTAGAATCCTCCTCACTTCTTATGGCTTCCACCAAGTAACTTTATTGGCATAGCCGTAACAAACTAGAGGCATGGATACCTAGGTAGAACTTCTAGGTTGAGTGTCTGGAGCTTGTGGGGCATTTCCCACTACTCCTGAGCTCTCCTCATCAAAAATAACTTCTTGTTGACGATTCTCTAGGATGTAATCTTCTTCTAAAAAATAGGCATTTCGACTGCAAAACACCTTTTACTCTTTCACATCATAGAACAGGTAACCTACAGAGCCTTTTAGGTAACCTACAAATAAGCAACGACTAGTCTTAGATTTAAATTTGTCTACACTTATTATTTTAACGTGTACAGGTTAAACCCAAATCTTCAAATGTCTCACACTTAGTTTCTTACCGGTCCAAAGATCATAGGGAATCTTTGGAATGAATTTAGTTGGAACCCGGTTCAGCACGTAAATCACAGTCTCCAAAGCGTATCCCCAAAAGGATGTAGGTAATTTTGAGTAGATGAAAAGTCATCGGACCATATCCAATAGGTCCAATTCCTCATCTCCAACACACCGTTTAATTGTGGTGTAGAGGGAGGGGCTAATTGTGATACTATCCCAATGTCCTTTAAGTAGTTCTTAAATTTTTCAGAGAGATATTCACCACATCGATCTGATCGGAGGGCTTTAATTTCTCTCCCTAACTGTTTCTTGACTTCTTATCTGAACTCTTTGAACTTTTCAAATGATTCAGACTTATGTCTCATTAGGTACATGTAACCATACCAAGAATAATTATCGGTAAAGGTAATGAAATAATTGTTTTGATTACGTGTCATAACATTCAGGAGACCACATACATCAGTATGTATCAGGTCAAATGTGCCTGTAGATCTTTTAGACTTATCGATAAATGGTTGTTTAGTCATTTTACACTGAAAGCAAGGTTCACGGGTTGGAAGATCTTTTATAGTTAAAAAATCCAAAGAACCATCATTTATCAACCTTGTGATACGAACTATGTTAATGTGGCTAAGTCGATAATGCCACAGGCACGTGGGAATAACTGTATCATGGATTCTTTTCTTGGGGTTTTTTAACGATGTTGTTTTGGTTATGTTTGTTTCCAGAGAAGGATGGAGAACATAGAGACCATTCTCAACTTCCCCTTATGTAAGGAATTTGTTATTTAGTTTAATAGTAATCACATTACTAAACAAAATAGATTAACCATTCATGCACAATTTTGAGACAAAAATCAAATTTCATCTTAAATTAGGTACAAAAAGACAATCTTTTAGTACAATAATCCCTTCTCTGAAAACTAATTCTACAATCTATGGTTGTAGCTGCAATAGTTGTAGAAGTCCCCAAGTAAAGAGTTACTTCTCCATCACTTAGTCTTCTATTTATCTTGAACCCCTACAATGAGTTACACGCATGAGTAGAAGCCCCGGAATCAATACACCAGGAGGCATAAGCGACCAACAAATTGGCCTCTATGATGAAAGAATCAAACATAACTTATTTCTAACTCTCCAGGTATTGAGGACAATTCCTCTTCTAGTGGCCGGTCTACTTGTAGAAGTGACAGGCATCTGATGCCTTGTCTTTCTTATGCTTTTTGGATTTGCTACCCTTCTTCTGAGCTTTCCTTTTAACCTTCCACTTTTTCTTGTCTGATTTTCCGCCTTCAACAAGCATGGCTATCGGCTTATCCTTCTTAATCAGTTCTTTAGCCCTCTGCAACATATTATTGAATTCCTAAAGGCTAACATTTAGCTTATTCATGTTGTAGTTCATGATAAACTGATTGAAGGACGGAGGCAAGGAATTAAGAATAGCATCCATTTTGGTGTCATCATCTAACCTGACCCGAGAGCCTCCAGTTCAATGATATAGCCCATCATCTTTAGACAATGGTCATGAACCTATCGGTTCTCGATCATTTGTGCGGTCATAAACAATTTTAAGACCTTCTGTCAAGTAGAACGATTCTGCTCTTCGTACACAGTCTTCAGACTATCCAATATATCCTTGGACACTTCAATCTTATCGAATTGTCACTATATCAGATTGTCTAAAGAGGCTATAATATAAGACCTGGCAAAAGAATTTTTCTCTTCCCATTCTTGATAATCTTTCCTTCGAGCCTCAAAAGCCCTATCACCTAGATGATTCGAAGCAGGGTTCTTAGTAATTTTGTCTAATTTCTCGGACGTCAAAACCAGCATAAGGCAAAACCAGCATAATTATGGCCCTTGAGCATACTATCATCCAACAACTTGGCAAAGTTTCCATTTGCCATTTCTAGTAAAGGCAAAGCAAATTTATAAGTCCACAGCCTAATTAATTCATGTCATCACATAGAAAAGGCTTTAATCTATGTTCCATTTCCATTTTGGGCATTTCTGAGATTCCCTCCAATCTCAGTAACAGAGACAATTATGTCTCTACAAATGTGGGAAACCACATGGGGTGCATGGAGCCAACTGTTTCAATTGCAAAACCCCACCACCTTCTGTGAATGATCTCATCCACTCATCTTATGAGCTTTCCCTTTGGCCTCTGTTAAACAATGTTCATAGCCATTTTAGGTTAAACCTTTTTGTCCAGTTTCACCCATCAAATTTGTGAACGCCAAAGTACCATGAAAGAGTTTTTAGGATAGGCCCCTTCCACATTGGTATATGACGCCCCTATCATCTTATGAAGCAATCCAACCAACTACATTAGCAAATGGATAGCCCAATTTTATGGTGCATCCCCACCCACCAAAATAGCCAACTTTCATACTAATGTTGGAAGGCCTTTAGAGAATTCATCATATGAAATTTTCTATCACATGCACTTATATTTATTGGAGGGAATGAAAAGAATAACCCCTAAATCTAATTTAGGTCATACCAAAATGGCACCCACTGACTTTCTTAAAGTTAGATTCAAAGTGGGCCCAAAATGGCTAGGGTTCTAGGGTGTTCCTCTTGGGGAGAAACTGAAGTGGGCACCACTGAGAATGGAGAACCATGGTAATGATGTGCATTCAGCCATGATGTTCAAAACATCCACTATTGAATTAACATGGGTTAAGTGCTTATGGCCCATGTACATGGCACATCACATCACATACATCACATGTATGAAAAACCACAATTGATCCATTCAATTAAATAACTGTAAAACCCAAAATTAAAATTTAAAACCTTTTCATCCCATTTAAAGCCCATTATATTATCAAATAATACTATCTAGGTATATGGGCCAAACTGCAAAGAGCAGTTCGGCCCATATAGCATTTATGCTGAATTGGGGTAAAGCAGTTTTAACAAAGTAAAACTGGGTTTTGTAGAGGTGGGCTGAATTGCATCTTTCAATTAGCCATTAAACCCTCGGCCCATTAAGGGAATTTTAGGGCTATGAACAGTCCCATTGAACCAAATATTTGGTCCAACCAGTTTGGACCAATTTGGGTAAAATGGATCAAGGGTTTGGTGTTTAATTCAATATCCAATTCTAGAAGATGATATGAAATTAAATATGGCTAATAATCATAAAATAAATAAAATAGTGGATTGTTCATGTGGATCCAAACTTGCAAGAAAAAGATTAGTCGCAGCTTGCAGATTTGATTTCTGCAAATCGCAAATTGCAGATTTCTCATCTGTGCAAGTCTCTTCTCTTCCATGTGAACCAACTTCTTCTTCCAACGATATAAAATAGAAAAAGCCTAATTTCTCTATTAATTTACATCAGAATCATATCCTATACATTCCGTCTAAAAATAAATAAAAAAAAATTATTTACAAACCAAGAATGAATAGAATACAACAGTTGCGCAAATTCATTGTGCCAATAAAAGATTTTGATCTCCACCGCACGAACAACCCAAAATCTAAGAAATATAAATAGAACAATTGTAAATTTAATGCAGATTAATAAAGATTTAATTTTTCAGATCATTCGCCCAATACTGGGAACCTATTTCCCAGCAAAACAGCAAACTGCGCAAATCGGATAGAATGATTTCTACCGATTTGCGCATATCAGATCTGGTTTATTTTTGGTTCAAAAATTGAACCTGACTCTTATACCACTAAAGGGAAGGGAGATCCATTGAATGGATGGCCGAACCATGCAGAAAGGTCGGGCGAAATTTTAAAAAATTTCTCTCCCCCTTCCCAGGATTCCAATTCCCAGATTTAGAAAACTATATTTTCAAGTTTTGTTCTTGAATCCAAAACCGGACCAGGTCTAAAAGCAAAGAAGGGAAGTGAGGGATGCATCTGATACAAAGTAATAGTAACTCCCAACACAGGTATTCACGCCCAAAGAAAAGACCAAAACCCGCCTCCACTAAAGATGACATAGTGTATAGTAAGGCGGGATCAGTAGGATGTTTCTTTAACAAGAATCGAGCAAGGGCTAGTAAGCACGACTTCAAATTGTTTCTTCTACCAAGAAACAATATCAAGAACCTTTTTTGATTAGATCCACAAGTGAAGATCGAACTGAGTAGGGGCGGCAAAAACAGGGGAAGAATTCTGCAATTCGCTGTTGTGAAAATCTGAGGAATTTGCCCATATATTATAGCCTTCTTGGATTAGTCTCCTAATCTAATTAGGAGAGAATTTCCTAATCGAAATCTTATATTTGGATCATGGCTCTTAAATGGATAAGACTTATCTTATCCTTCAGCTAATTCCAATCAGTTTAAAAATTGAATCCGCCCCCTTTTAATTAACTAACTTAAGCCCAGTTCGAATTGGGCCATAGGCCCATTAAACTTATGTGCTCACTTACTCTTTAATTTGCTGTCAACTTGACTCTCTTTGTATGGCATGGGACCCTAACATTGGTTCAATCCTTCTGCCTTCTTTCTTGCACATTACCAATCTCATAGCAAAGGGACCACTCTTTGAACTTTGACCCTAAAAACCGAATAGCACTGACGGCCAAGAGTTTTTTTAGGAAAGATACCTTTCCAATATCATAGATGGACCCTTTAATTTATCCACTTTAAGTTTTTCACAGAAGTGCTAACTCCTCGGTGACCCGGTTATTTGAGCTTTAGATAGGCTTTCCAGGTACAGTACATGCACGATTTCATGTTATCTATTAATCAAATGATGAGTGGGACCTGTTTGGAATAATATCAAATGGACCCCTAAGTCTGTTCTTCATCCATCCTATCACTACCCACTGCAGAGAACACTTGCATACAGTAGAGATGTCCACATATGCATCAAAACCCGCATTCAGTAGTGGACCTAGCACTAAGACTAAGGTGGAATCATGCCAGCACTAATAAAGTCTTCTAACCTTGTTGATGGGAACACTCTGAATTACCTTGGGTAGAACATCCCCATTAACCTTATTGTTGCTGTCATTACCGAAATTATTCTTGATTGGTGTACGACCATGATCATATCAATATACGCAATGGTTGTACTCTACCTGTTTCAAGAATTTCTATTCGGTATCCCCTCGTCTCCTGATTTGAATATATGCTATTAGTGTGATTACGAAACAGGGAAGCCTTAAAAAAAAATACGATGCGACGGCAAGACGTTGCAGGGAAGCCTGTCGGGTGAAGAAGAAGATGGGAGGCGGGTCAGTTCTGACCCTTTTTCGCAAAATCTAAATATTATGCGGTGGTTGCTATTAATAGCGACTGACATTGTTGTCTGTTGAGAAAGCATGTGATTTAAATAATATTAATGAGCTAATGTTATCAAACCATGCGAATCAAATAATATTTCAATTAATAACGATACAATTGTGAGACCATTAATTAGAAGAGATGAATAATCATTAAATAATATTAACAACCATATAAATTAAATAATACGCACAATATGGCAGATTAGAAGAGATGAATATGAATTTTGGCAACATAAACATCCTTGGCATTATTTACAGGTTATATCAACGATTAGATTTAATCTTCATAATTGATAATATTAAATATTATGTTTAGTAATTAAATACCATAGTATTATAATATCATAACACTAAAAATTATATTGTTTTACACTTTATGTCTTAGTTACTAAATTTAGTTGTTTCAGAAATTAAAATTTTCGGTAATTATAATACTACTGAAAATAGCTACTGAATTCAAAAAATAAGTTACTAAATGCTGAGATTGGAATAATTGTTAAAAAGATAATAAATAAAATATTATTATTATGAAAAATACCATTCAGAATTTCAGAATTAGGGAAGTTCTACATCTATTAAATTCAGTGAAGAGTAAACCTGTTCATGGGCCGGGTCGGGCCGGGCCTTTACTCATCATTAATGGAAATACGCTATGCCCGAGCCCGACCAACGGGCCTATAACTTGGGCCCGAGCCCAGCCCTGATAAAAAGCCCGAAGCCTGACCTAATAAAAAAATTACAATTTTCCCTATTTAAATTAGAATTAAAAATTCAAATGTTTTTTTTTTCTCTATTTAAATGGACAATGGGCCTACAAGATGGTTTTTTTTCACTTTCTTTTATGTTTTAAAACACAGTTTTACATTCTTAAATCAAAAAAAAAAAATTATTCAAATAGACATTAATCACATAACCCTTTTTAAGTCTAATTTTAGGTCTGATCGGGCTATAAACATGTTCAAGCCCATCCAGGAGCTGGGCCGGGCCGGGCTGGCCCATATGAACAGGTCTAGTGAAGAGTCCATTTGATATTATTGTTAGATTAATAAATCCTGTTGTGCAATCGAGCAAAACGGGGATTAATTTGCTTTTATGATGATAATCTAGTGTTTCAAGAGCGCAGAGCACTGGTGCTTCTTGAAGCTAGATGTAAAATGTTTAAAATATTCAAAAAGTAAAAGATTCAATTTAAATCAAGAAAAATGTTAAAAATGAATTAATTAAAAAAAATGCAAACTTTACCTAGAGGAAAATGGTAAGATCCAATTGGACCTTGCTGTTCGGTTTCAAAACATTGTTTTATCTATGTGATTCAGTGGAATTCCTATTTGTCAGATTCTGGAAATCTGCTTTACTTATTTTCTTGCTTATCTTGCTTATTGATATTACGGTCTAGTATTGTTATTTGCTGTTTCAATCTCTGTTGATAATACACCCGACGTTAGTAACTCTATGCCATCACCCGCCTATGACTATAATGAGTGGGTCTAACCCAAACCCGACTTTGACCAATCCAAAATTCAAATGATTAGTTCAATTAACCGGGTTAGTGTAGTTCATTGTTATTTAATATATATTCTTTTTTAATAAACGGGAATTATCGTTATTTTCTTTTGTTGTGATCATTAATAAAAATTATTAATTTCGTTTTGTTAAATATCGAACACGTCCGCACCTTAGCATTTTTTTAAGAGGCATTTATATATATAAAAAAAAAAAAAATTCCCAGACCTTGTTTTCCAGATTTCCGATTTATTTTCCTTTCTCCTTCTCTTGGTTATGAAAATGGTTGGTAACGGGTTTTAGTTGATTTCACCAAACTATAAAAATCTGGTTTTAATCGGTTTTATCCTGTTTGAATGGTTGCTTATTCCAAACGAGCCATCGAAGCACACTATTTGAAAAATGGTATTAAAATCTGGGACATTTGCTATATTCATTTGTAATTTGTAAGCTTGTTTTGCACGCCATCATCATTTCTTGTTTTCTCTTAAAACATATTTTTCTTGGAACCGGAAAATATATGTATTCCGAGCACAACCTTCATCATTTTCTCAATAAAAACTAGCCTCATATGAATTTTGTTCATCATTTTGAACGGTAGCATATTCGACTCCACTCTTTGGTAGGTGTCAACTTACAGTATATTAGACCCGACACCCTAAATATGTAAATTTGGCTCTTGTTGCTTACCCAAAACCGTGTGGGATTTGAAAACATGCTTTGGCATTTTAACAAAGAATTGTTTTCTTTTTTTCTTTTTCTTCTTCTAAAATCATTCCCAAAACACACTATTTTAGCATGGTGTCTCTGTCACATAGTTATTTTCAAAGTATACTTTCAATATTGACTCTTAAAATATATTATTTGGTTTTAAAGTTGTGTCTTATCGTATTTATCAAGAATATGTTTTCAAATAAGACCCTTTTTACTCTGTAGTTAAGATATGACTTTGAATTTTGAAATGAATTTTAAACAAGCGATTACCCATTCATCACATATCTTGCGATTCACTAACAAGCTTCTTGCAGCATTGCATAAAAATCTTGATCAACAACATAGCCCATTCATTGCAGGCCTAGTTTACAAGGCCCGGGCACTACCTCTAGGCTGACACCCTAGTTGTACAAAGCCCCGGACACCCCAGGAAATCTGGCACCCCGGGTACACATACAAAGCCTTGGACACCCTAGGCACCTCAACAATAAGCCCTGGCACCCCAAGCATCCATACAAAGCCTTGGACACCCGAAGCAATCTGGCACCCCGGGCACACATACAAAGCCCTGGACACCCTGGGCACCTCAACGATAAGCCCTGACACCCCAGGCATCCATACAAAGCCCCAGAGACCCCAAGCAATCTGGCACCCCGGGCACCTCAACGATAAGCCCCGGCACCCTAGGCATCCATACAAAGCCCCGGACACCCCAAGCAATTTGTTACCTCGGGCACACATACAAAGCCCTGGACACCTCGGGCATCTCAGTAAACCCCAGCACCCCAGGCATAGATAAAGCCCTAGCAACCCTAGGCACAGAGAAAGACCTAGCAACCCCAGGCACAAATAAAGCCCTAGCAACCCCAGGCACAGAGAAAGACCTGGCAACCCCAGGCATATACAAAATCCTAGCAACCCCAAGCATAACCATACCTCCACGCAATCATTGGGGGGCTTCGTCGATAGCAGGTATGACTCCTATGTAATTTATAAATACAGATACTCTGTCTAACTGCGATGAGCTAAGGGAAGACAAACTCCACCTGTCTCACACAACTGACAACAATACTTTGTTAAGGAACAACACTAATTCCGACCATCGCTACCTCACTCCCACATGAAGGTTCTGGTTTCCCTCTCATACGCTAACCAAAATCTTACCCCGAAAGGCAACCAATGCCTGATGCTCATAATCAACCTTTGGGTTAGTCACTTCCCAAATAGGGTTGCAATGAAACCATAACTTCTGCTAACTATTTATATTTATATTGACTGAACTCCAACTGTATCCCCTGTGGAGGGCCCCCGTTGACAACGTTGTGATATCGAGATAACTCCTCTCTATGAACACATTAAATATTTACTCGTTTATGAAACTTTATCACACATAATGGTATCTCATATATTGGAATAACATTGCTCGATCCGCGATAAAATTCACTATGTCTATGCCAATACTTAATTACGATAGAGTCTAATGGGCTCTTAACCCAGAAATACTTAATCATACCACCTTGACATTTTCTACAAACCCGTGAAGCACTTTCCAACATTAGCGAACGCCCACAACTTTCTTTCTCAACAACGTTTAACACTTGCGTTGAGCCTCCAAACTAAGGAGCACGCACGATTTCTTTTTTAGTTTGCAATTAATTGTTGATTACACTCGTAGTGATGTTTGATTATGATTAACTCTTATAATACTTGCGAAAAATAATTGCAACGGAGTGCACAAAGCGACCAACTTAAAATGATTTGATTACCACTCGACATTTGCAAATCACAACAAAAATTCACATACAACACAACTTTCTCGATAGAAGACATTCTATCAAGATACAAGGGGACTACGCCCACCAAAGCAGCAATGAGATCAACCGTAGCCACTCCCTCCCTTCCTACCAATAGTCAAGGGGACCAAAAATCCAAAAACACCACCCGGCCATTGCCACGAAAAAGGCAATACATATTACAATCCCATATGCTCCCTTGCTTTCCCCTCCCTTGTCAATAGCCATGGGGGGCTGAAACACGGAAACTCAGCACTAGCTTGCTCATTGCTAGGAATGCGCATCTCGCACAGCAATTCCCAATGTCTTTTACTAATTTCCTTCATGTTAATGGTCAGGGGGCTGAAACACACAAATAAAGCATAGCATTGACCATTGGCAAAAAGAAAATCACCAAAAGATAGGGGGCTAAACTATGGAATGTAGGGAGTCCCCATCGCAGACACAAAATGCATCTCACTTACACAAAATCACAAAATAGGGAAAATTCCAAGACCCAACGCATGCAAACCAACTCACACCAAGATCTAAAAACAAATATGAAAGCAAATGCTTATCAATAAGCTCCCACTTACCGATAAGCAAGGGGGCTAATGTAGGCACATAGTAGTCACTAAGAGCCCCCGAGTACAAAAAGTGTCAAACCAACACTACATGGACGCTTACAATGAATCCAGAACCCATAGCACGATTGCAATGAGTGCATCACAAATCTGCGATTGCGATGATCTCATACTTGGGACAGGTCACAATGAACTTCGGATAGCACGAATCTGTGATAAAGCTAAGACACACATGGGTTTGTGATGAACCTGAACACGCATAAAGCTGCGATGAACCCGACACCATTATAGAACCACGGAATTATGGTAAAACAGGAATATACATGCATCGGTTACACTATGTCTTTAAGTTATGCATATAGGTTCAATAAAATACACCCACCAAATGATGATGTCACCCACGCGACGTCAATATAACTGAGTCACATACGGAGAGAATCCGGAAGGGATAGGATTCTCTAATAATGATCCCTTAATAGTCAAACTAAAGGAAATATCTCCTTCCCTAACAAAAAGGATTCCCTTTCCTAACAAGAAAGAATTTCTTCCTTTATAACCTTAACTTTCTCTCTATAAGAGGGAGAGAACAATCCTTCCCTAGAGAGACAACACAATATGCAACTTTGAGCTAGGGTTTCTTATAATGGGATTCTCCCTTCTCTCTTCTCTTCTCCTCTCTTTTCCACTTCTCTTTCTTTCTTGCCGCCACCTCCAAACTTCAGAGACTGACCGACTAATAGGAGTCTGGTTATTGAGAAATCAGGTATAACATGGATGAACTAAGTTTGGTGGCAAACTAAATTTACAAAAATTTTCTAACGCAACCCAAAAACGGATTTCTCAGTAACCAAACAAGATTTAAAACCCACATTAAAACTGATCATACTTGATACAGAGACCACAAAAT